>NW_010308080.1:0-21805 GCF_000700745.2 Antrostomus carolinensis
CGTTTTTTATATTAACACCCACCACCAGTAACGGTACATGTATATATGTGTATCTTCTGTAACACAGCAACCTCAGTTCCACATGATCAACTTTTTTTTTTTACTGTTTCAGCCATAGTTAAAGGAAGCGAGCAGACTCTTGAGCCTGTCCTTACCAATTTGCTCATGTCGACCTGACACCTTGGAAATTGCCACCCATTGCCACTTTGACCTACACACCAGAAAGCGTGGTGGCTTTCTGACAAAGAGCAGCCTAGGCAGGCAGGAGGGCGATCAAACTGAGCAGAGCTGGAATCCCAGTAGACATGCACACAATTCAACCATAGTGATCTGAAGGATGCAACCACAAAGGGAGCATAGGTCACCAATGAATCAGGGAAGGTGCTTGCAACCAGAGCAGAAGCTTTTGGGAAGGAATCCCAAAAAATCATGGGCTATGGCCCATGGCCGAAAGAGCATTTGTAGATTTTGCTTGATGTTGTTCATGACGTTGTTACAGTTTCTCTTTCCCCCTCTCTTTTTTAAAAATGACTAATGCTACTAAGGTTTCAACCATTTTTAATGTTTAAACTATTAATAGGTGCTCTTTTCATGGCAAAAATGGTGTTTGTCCTGTCCTGGCATTCTTTGTCACTCTTTATCTAGACCAATTCCCTCTCTGCAGTGAAAAGGCTGTCATTAAATTACACCAAGTGGTTAAAAACCTTAATTTTCCATGTCATTAGACAAACACTGGTGATAGCACCACATACTTCCATTCAGAAAGGGAATATAATTTAATCACCAGTGTCAATTCCTGCAGCACCATGCCTGTTCTTTGAAGACCTACTTTCTAAGAGATCAGATGGGAGAAAACACCAGCTTGATCTCTAATTTTTTTTGCCTTTATTTTCCTGTAGAGGTTATTAAATCACACCTCGTCAAGGAATAATATATTAATGCTTGTTTCATAACTCATGCAAGCTATGAAGGTCCTAGAAACACATTAGCTTAATCATGAAAACTCTGAGATAATTTATGTAACTGTAATAATTTCAGAGGAAAGCCAATATAATTCAGAATGTAGTAAATATATGGATAGAAATCAGATTTTCACTTAAACTATTTTTCTCTTCATCTGGTTTGGGTGTCATGTTTTATGCTAGCCTCAAAGCAACAAGGTTTATCTTAATATGCAGGGAATCCATACAGGTACATTTCTTTTCCTTTTCTCACATTAAATTCATTATGTGATGTTCAAAAGACTGATACACATTAGAAAACCTTTAGGCATTTCAGTGAAAAAGGGATGGTTTATTAAAAGGCTAGGTTATTACTTTGAACAATGACTTCAGTGTGTACATTTAAATGTGAAATGTTTATCTGGTACTGACCTGCATTGTACTGATCTGTAGAACTACACTTTTATCATAAATGCGTGCCTAAGCTGACAAAACACATTTATTTTCAGATTCTGTGTGATCATTGATGGGTCTTTTGTAGTCCTCAATGATATAGGCTCATAATTATTTTTTCAATATTTTCTAAGCAAGCATTACCATAATTCCATTTGCAAGCCCATGATTTTGAGAAGATATTTATTCTGTGGTAAAAAAAAAAAATGTTGTTGTGGTTAGAGAAATAACTAAGGCTGTTTTGTGTAATCAAAATATGGATGAATATAGAGAATTATTTTTCAGTATGAAAAGAGCATAATTTTAAATGCTTAAAAGCTCAGCCATTTCAACCCTCCTTGAAGACCCTGAAAAGGCAGAAGATACCAGGTGAGTCAGTGGCACCAGGTTCTCCTTCCTGCACTGTGGCTTTGCTTGAGCAGGGTGGGCAGCCTGAGCCTGCAGACCTTGCCCAGGTGAGCCGTGCTACTGAGGTGGGGCGCCAGGGCAGCGCTGCAGGAGTAAGTTCCTTCCTCCATGTTACACAATTAAGAGGAGTGGATCTCAGGTCTAATCCCACCGATCTTCCCATGAGTGAGTAGTTCTGTGAAATGCTACTTGTGAGTGATCACTTCTGGCACAAAAGGAATTACAGAAGAGAGCTGCGTGTGCCTCAGAAAACAAAGACGCAATTAAAGCAGCGTATGTAGTTTTCAGTTAGGGTTATCTTTCAATGAAGGATGAACCATCATTTTTTTCTGCTAATTATTTTCATTAGCTGTTTTAACTTTTCCTGAGAGCTCTTAATAATTGCTTCAGAGCAGAATGTGTAAAACTGAAAATTATTTATGGCACCGATTAGAACTACAGAATACTAATACGGGTAGTCAGGAATAATTTACCATAGCAGGAAAAGCATTATTTAATTGTTTAATATAGAAGTTTAATTGTGCTTGCATATAATTATCATGTAAATATCACTGTGATCACTTTAAGAGGTTATTTCTAAGTATGCCAAAATTCTGAAGCAATCTGAAAAGAATTAATTTTTTTTCTTGCCTCCCTTCACAAGTCTCTCAAGTGCAGTATATGTTTTAACTTAAACCAAAATATAGCCAAAGGCAGACAGGAGTTCCAACAGTGACCAGTGTAATACTCACTGCTTTTAATTACTATAACAATAAATCACACAGGAATGTCCTCCAGGAACTAAATGATTTTCTAAAAACATTTGAGAATATTTTTGAAATTCAATTAATTGAAGGCACCAGATAAAAGGTACACATTCTTAATGGCTATAAAATAACCCTAAGGGATGTAACTGAGCTCCAAGCTTAACTTCAAAGTGTGACAGAAATACTTACTGTATTACTTTAAAAGTATTCAGATCAATGAATCAGTTAAAATTACTTATACATTTACCAACCTTTTCATTTTCTTTCTGAATATGATAGAAAGAATTGCTCTCATTTCCCAGGATACAAAAAGCAGTTGAGACCTGTAAAAGAAATTGTAATTAAAGCCAGCCTTCACTCAAAATTGGTATTATGAATTTTTGGTTGACACAAGATAAGGGGGACAGAAAACATAAAAGTGGCTTCATAAAACATACATTTAGATATTTTATACTGAAATTTGACTGGTTTGTTGAGATGTTTCAGGTTCTGGGATTAAATCTGTGCTTGTTAAAGCCAGTAAGCATTTTTCTATCAAAATCAATTGAACCAAATCATCATCCTACAATCTGTATTGTGTACAACTGCGTACCAGACGAGGTATATGACTGCGGGGCAAATAAATTTCCTTTTTTTTTATTTTTCCCTCTCTTTGCAGTAACTGTGCTAACTTGAACACCCACATGGTTTTGCAAGGTGCTGAACATCTCAAATGGTCACAGCATGCCTTCAGCTTTTGTGGGTAGTAGTCTGAGGTAGTATGCTCGCCAATGCTCAGTAGGATCCGACTCTATGAATAAATACCTTGGTGTTTGGCCTGTAGTTTATGAGCAAGAGGTTGTTTTAAAAGTGTTTAAACCATCACATTTTTTCTGATTTGCAAGGTGATTATATAACACAGCATGACTCAAGAGCAGGAAAGTGTTAAGAAATACATAGAAACTGAACTGTGGCCACCTGACAATTTTTTCTAGCAGAGGTGCTCTGTTTTGAGCAGCTCTTCCTTTCCCTCTGTAATCTCCATCTATAGCCATGCTCCTAATTGTACCCAGGCCTGGATACAAAAGCAGATCCATAGTCATCATGCCTTGGAGAGAAGGGTTAACTTCTCTCCTTTGCAAAATGGCTGCTGATTGTAGTTATTCACTGAGAAGAAATAATTAAGCTGCATACATATTATTCCTCAGTGCAGAAAGTTTAGAAATAGTTGAACCAGAATTATGCACAGATGTATGTTTGTGCATATCCGTGTCTTGTACACTTGTATGTACACACACACAGGGGGAAAGGATGCAGAGAAGTGTCTGTTCTGTATGAAGGGACTGTATTCCAAGAAAAGACTGAAAATACTCTATAGAAGACTAATTAGGATATTTTCCAATGGCTACCTACTTTCAATACTCACTGATAATTTTCTCAGTAGCGTGTTAACATTTTCTCTATGTTTGAAATGTGTTAAACTGAGCAAAATATGACAATAATGCTGCGGAAATAAATGCAGAAATAAATCTTTCCATCACTTCTGTTTCTGTCCTTGGTCATTCAAAATCATAAACACCGTAAGAATCTTTGAGTATTTAATATTGATGTTATGTCATGAAAATGTAACCATTTTTTTACAGCCCAACACAGTAATTCCGCAAGTGCGAGGTGTGGGGGGGTCACAAAGCAATGGAATGATCCAGAGCAGATTGGAGTTGCAAAAATACAGTGGCTGACAATGCATCTGTTATATAATAGTTATTTTAAAACTGCTCGTAATAAATATAATACAAGACTAAAATCACTTATTAAGAATCAGGTTTCATCTAAGATCTCTGTTTAATAAGGGCAACAGTCTAGCCATGCCACTCTTTTAATCGGGGACTGCAGATTGTAGAAGACAGTTTGAGTATTATGGGAAAATACCTATAATATTCACAACAGACTCACATCTAGCAAATTAGTACCTGTGACCTGCAGCCAGATTCAAATCAATTCTCTATAAAAAAAGCCTGAACTTTCTATTAAATATTTGTTCCACCAATTACTCCAATTCACTGTTCAAAAGCGTTTAAAAGCTTTTCTCTTCTGAGGACTATGCAGTTAAAAGATCTTTTTTCAAGAATAGTTAGGTTGTTTATCTCAGAAGAGTGAGAACATAACAAAGGAACACATGTATTTATGAGTATATAAGATCTCCATAGATTCTGAGAAACTGTGGGACATTCCTACATTTCCCCTTCTTCTTCCTCCTTTTTTTGAAAATCAATAAATATTTGAACTAAAAAAGTCTCTCTCCCTCTCTCTCTCTTTTTTTAAACTGTAGTGAAGTGATTGAACTACAGTAATACAAAAGAGATGAAGTAAAAAAACTCAAGTCAGAATATTGGCTTCAGATTAAAGCTGGGTAAACTCAGAATAACTTGTCTAGAAAGTAGAATAATTTCATTGAAAATACATGTCAGGCAAGGTTAAATATGATTAACAGAGGGAAAAAGTACCCTCATACATCTAATTTTTAGGCTTGCAAAAAGTCAGTGCAGTTAAGATATTAAATGTAGTCGTGTTTGTCATAAGGTGCTATGTTTCATCTGCGTTTTATTTTCTAGTTAACACTCCTCCTCCTCCTCCTCTCCCAAGCGTCTGATTTCATAGCAGGTAGAGCTATCAGTCCTAAGGACACAGGCTGTGGGAGCTGAGGGATTTCTGCAAAATCCTCATTAATGTTGAAGGAAATGCTTTCCTTGGGAGGATGACTCGGTTTCTTGTCTTTGCCCATATGCATAGACAACTGTGGGAGGTAAAAGATAAAGGGTAGATACCTGCGGCCACGAGTGTCCACAGAAAGAGTTTCCTGTTTGACATTTCAAGCCTCACACAAGGCTCCCAGCTGTGCTCTGTTCACCTGCCAGCCTATTTTTCACGTGGAAGTGGAGCAGAATAGGACAAGAGCTCTTTATCCAGTAACCAAGATAATGACAGTGCTATGCACAAACCCAGAGTGGTTGGGGATGCAGCAGAGCCGGCGGCGACACTGGTGAAGCTGGTTCCTGTGGCTGATTGTGCATCACCCAGAGGAAATTTCAGCTGAAACGACGTGACGGAGCCAAAGGACAATGGCAGCCTTTGGCACCACAGCCACTTCCAGAAGACGCTCCAGCACTCACCCAAGCTGCAAAAGGACACCTATTACAAGTTTGGCCAGGTGTTCATGCAAGCTGCTGGCTGCCCATGGTCAGCCAAATGAAGAAGTCTGAGCGGGACAAGCGTGAGAATATCTGTTCCTTTCCAGCATTACCAAAGTGCAGGCAACCCCTGGGCTTGTCCAGACTCGGTATCAGGAGCTCAGATGGACCCTTGCTTTTTTGCCCACTGTCACCTCTAGCTTTAGTCAATAATTAAAACCTTGAGCTGCCAAATCTATTTTGTGGTTCCCTGTGGGACTGTTGATGGCTTGCAGTTTTTAATCAGATTTTCTTACCAAAAGGTAGTTAGCCACTTTACACCAATGTGTAAAGAAAGATCGCCTAACTCTGTCAGCTCCTGGGCCTCAGACAATGCTTTCTAGGCTCACTGAGCACTTGGGGGAGGACTTGCTGGAAGCAGCGATCCCATCTGAATGCTCTTTCATGAAACTCAAAGATTTGAAACAGAAAGCATGATGGAGTAAAACCTGAGACGAGCTGAAAAAGAAAAAGCTATAGATAGATGTAGAAGACTCCATAAATGTAAGTAATATTTATTAATCTGAATTTTTCCTATTTAAAATATTTTATGTGAATTACACCACTGAGAAAAGGCAGATGGGGGTCCCGCAATCACTCCTGAAAGCATAGAGGGTCTCAGGAAGACTGGGAGGGCAGCTTCTTCCTCTGATCTGTGTTATGCCAGCCCTTGTGATATGTGAGCCTAAATAGCTTTTTTGGGGCAATTTGTGAGTCATGTGACAGTAATAGTTGACTTTTGTGTGAGAGAAGAAAAAAAAAAGCAGTATTTTTTTGTTTACTTTTTTTTTTTTTCCTGGAATTACAAAACACTGTGGCTTGCTAGCTAAGCAATCCCCAGCATTGCTCACCTGCAGTTTAGAGAGCTTAAAATCACTCAGACCAGTTTTGTGAAGGAACTTTAGTATATCAAAAGAGACAGGAAGGGGGTACCTTTATGAATTTACAAAAATACAGTAATTAAAACTGCAGTTCAGGATCCCAGTCCCAATTTTATCTTAATTTTCTTTTGTTCTTTCACTGAGTCGTATGAATTTACTCTTGTCTTGCCTTGGTTGCATTAAAAAATCCACATGAAACTCACCGAGAAACGGGGTAATGATAAATACTTTTTCTGTTTTGAATGCCACCTCGCCTTTTCATAGTTTTCTTATTCTCATGGAAGTGCATGTGCCAAGGTAAATTTGTTCAATAATAGAATTTACAACTGAAAATTTTATAGATAGAACCAGGAAAAAAAATCAGTTGTAACAATACAAATAAAGAATGAATCTTGTGTTACATATGAATCATGCAATTAGTGAATTCCACTCAGGATAGTAATTATTCGTTACTTCAGATCTGAAAGCTATTTTGAAATGCTCTGGAAAGGTGAATGAGAAGAACAGTTTTTATCTTCAAAATCAAGTTCAAAGAACTTACCTTCAAGCAAATGACGGCACTTCCAAGTAGTGCGCACACTACAGAGTAAATGCTAAGGGGAACTAAACTTAAAGCAGCCTAATATAGAAGTTTGGCTGAAATAAAACTTGGAAGGAATTTCCAAGATGTTAAAAAAAAATATATGGTGAAAAATAGCAAGAGGAATGAAGGCCTAGGACATTCACACCAAACACTTCTCTCCTCCAATTTTACATGTGCATTGCAGAACCATGTCCCAGTGCAGCTGAATCCCATCAAAGATCCCATGTAAGCCTAATATTTTTCTTTAATATGGAAGGAAAGGTTTATGCTAGTATTATACAGATCTGTGTAAGGTTCTGTGTATATAACCAATTTGATTTTCTTTCTTCTACTGGATATAACTTTATAAATAGTGTTCACAGTGCATGAAATGAATAAAACGATGTGGTAAAACTCTCCCAAAACATTTAAAACACATAAATAGCAGTCCAGCTTTTATGCCTAAGTATAAAAGGCAGGATTAGCATGATTCCAGAAAAGTAGGGTAATTCTATGGGTAAATAAAATGCTCAGAATCTTTCCTCTTGCTTTATCTGCCCCCAAGATTTGTAAAGACATGTCTTAAAGCACAAGCTAATTGATGAACTTGAGCTGCTTTAAGAGAGGGTTTAATAATCTTTATTTTCAGCAGATGGTAGAGGTCAATATTAGAAATAGGGTACCTGATGGATAGACTGAAGTTCTGTTTCAGAATAGCCATTCCCATATTTCTTCCAGATTCAGCTTTTCTTTCTCCTTTCTGGACTGCCAAGATTATAGAGGATATTTACCCCAACACACCATTCATGGTCTTGTTTTTAAAACTTTCATTGAAGACAGATTTATTTGGACTTCTGCTAACCAGTTTAGAGGAAATTGTCCTTCTGGCAGCAATATCTCCTTGGGAACCTGTCAGTGTTAATTCTTTCTTTAGCCCTTGAGCCAAGCCAGGAATCAAAATACATATTTAGGAACCTAAATAATTTTTTCAGAGTTTCTGAGCATCATCAGCTTCCACTCTGGTCAGTAACAGCTGATGCTCAGCATCTCTGACTAGGTCCATTTTTGGAGAAAGCTCTTAACTGTTTAATGTATCAAAGGATGGAATTAATTTCCTTGTGCCAACGTTTGCAGAAAGGGATGCAGAGAGTCATGCTTAGGAAGGAAATTTCATTTAGACATTTAACAGCAAGAATTGGTCTTGTGACTAAAACAGTAGATTTAGAAGCAAAAGCTTTGTAATGTGGTCTCTGATGCATTGAAGCTGGAGGAACTTGTGATGAAAAATTCTGCTCTAAAGGATCAGGATAGAAAGCTGAACTCAAGTCTCTGTGAGTCAGATTGAACATGTGTCAGTGGTGTCCCTCAGTCAAAATAGTCAGATTTCAATTCCAAAATACAAATTCTGATGGAATTTCCTTTTTTGTTTTGAACGTATTGGAAACCTTTAGAGTAGAGGTAGAACAGAACTGACCCCTTTGGGGACTTTTCACTTAAATCCACATATGTGCAACCTGATTTTCAACAGCTGTGATGACCACACAAGCACTCTATCTACAGGGCCTGAACAAGGACAGAAAAAAAAGCAGAGTGGAGAGACGTGTGTCAGAAAGGTTCTGAAATCTAGACATAATTGAACGATTCCATACAAATATATGGACATATACATATATATATATATATATGGGAAAGACTCTGGTGTCTCTCTTTGAAAATAATGACCTAAAGGCTTTAGAATGTAACTGATTCAAAAACAATTTAAACAAATTAGCTTTTTATTGAAATTCTCTGAAAGTTTTAATTTTTCCTTGAAAATGTAATCTGCCCTAAACTCGCATAAACCAAGAAAACCTGGTTTGCAGTTACTAAAAACTGACACTGTTTAGCTGAAAATGTTTCAAAGCTTAGCAATACCTGGTAAATAGCCAGAAAAAAAAAAAATCAAAATTTCTTTTGCTCCTTTAAGAGCCTAATCACAATTTAGTGGCAGCAACTGGGAGTGGGAACGAATGAGAGCAGGTTAATGATATGCACCTAACTAGAAAACCAAAAACCAGAAATTGAGTTCTTGTCTCTTCTATCACTTGATACTTCTATGGTTAAATCCTCTAAATCTTTGTTGTTAATCTGAATCCAATACTTTAGACAGAGATCTATTTGCCCACTGTGGAGATAATGGAGAACTCCTAGAAGGGAGGTTAAGAAAAATCTTGAGTGCTTACTGCAATTAAGATTTTTTTTTTTGCCTTGAGGGTTTTTTCTTTTTTTCCCTCAAAAATTTTTTTTTTAATAGGTTATAGTGGAATATATATATACCAATCTGGCAAATAGATAAGGTAAAGAACACTTCTGACTACTTTCACTTGCACTCATATTTTTCAACCAAGCATCTGTACAGAACAGAGGCTTGCTCTCAACTGCTGACCCAGGCATTGTTATGGATCATTTGGTTGTGTAGTCCATGACTATTAGACCTTAATTTCTCTAGACACGGATATACCATTCTACAGATTCCAGCTTCTTTAGCTAGAGAAATTCTGATTTCCAGGACTATCTGTTTCTTTAATTTCCTTCTTGTATACTCTGATACGTTCCAAGTTTATGTATTACATTACAGCATATATAATTTTCACAGTAATATTTCATCTTTTGAAAGTTTATTAGTAGCTGTGTTAAACTGCTTTTGCAAAAATCCCCCAAGATTTTACTTTACTTGAAAGTTGAAAGAAAAAAGAAAAGCCTTTGACTCACTTTAAATCCATCTAAATGTGAAAAATTGCTCTTTGGAAGTTCTTGTTAACAATATATAATATCAGATGGCATCTATATTTACAAAATTTCAACACCAAGATTTGACTCCTAGGAATCTAGCTAAGGATTGGGCCAGGCACATAGTCCTGTTTGGGCAAGAGCACATTCAGTTCCACCATGAGAATATGGCTTACTATCTTGCCCAGAGTTATTACTAGCAAAAACAGAAAGATGTTCAACAAGACTTTGAAAAGCTATCCACAGAATTTTTGACACTAATTCTCTGCTCAATGGGTGACGTAGTTCCCAAGCCTGTTCTTTTATTTTGATAGGAACAATATATTTCACTTTGCATAGTTAAAGAGTATTTTGTCAGTGTAGATTGCCTCCTCTGACAAATCAAACCAGACTTTGCAATCAAGACTTCCTATTCATCAGGGTTTGTAGATTCCTTACAATCCTGAAGAACCATCAGACTAACCTTCTCTTGTTTACTGCCCCTTTCCTGTTCAGGCTTTATCTGTCCTTTCTTTGGAAGGTTCAGTCATAATTTCTAGGTTCTTACTGTCATTTGAAAAGACTACTCTGGAAACTGTTTCTTAGCATTTGGGCCTCCTGGTTGAGTGTGTGTTATGGTCCCTTCCCATCTTTTGAGTATCAAGAAGCAGATTTTGAGATACTGGCATTTTTAGACAAGTGAGACACTAATTATCAACTTGGGAGCATAGGGGTGATGCCTCTGCCTTGGCTACTTTGCAGCAGAATGTACGAAAGTTTCAATGCACTGTAGATCAGCAGCATTTCAATAACAAAGGATGATGTTTCCCTTCTACGAGAAATTTCCAATATTTGCTCAAACAACAGCCTGAGGGTGTCAGGATTAGGTTGGATTCAGAATGCACCCTCCTTTTCAATGAAGGATCCTTCCTTTTAGGTTATGAACCAGCTGGGAGAAATACATTTAGAAATTGCCCTTGATGCAATTTTTCTGAGAGTAGTTCTGGAGTGCAGATTTATTACTTCATGATTGCTTCAGAATATTTTGGAGAAATTTGTTTTGTTTCCCAAGGAGATTTTTGGTGAAGCCTTTTAGGAGGTGGCTGCTAAAATATGCATAAACATCTACATTCTGTATGAAGAATATGGCTTTATACTCAAGCAAATATTTGGAATATTACAGATAATTCATTTTCTATATAACAGGGATATTTGCTTTCTATATGGCTGCCTTGCTGATTACTGCTATATTAGCTTAATGTGAAGGATTTTTTAAAAAATGCATTTATCTTGATGTCTGTTTTAGGCTAGGGGAAAGATGTGACGTGCTTTTTTTTGAGGTAAGAAATGTAAGATAATTTTTTGAAAAAAGAGGTGCTTGCTAATCATTTTGTTGTTGTAATTACCTCCTGTTTCCTACTCTACGTCCCTTCCTGCCTCCTTTCCTTCCTCGGACCAGATAGTTGAATTTGGACATTCTGGTTTGGAGAAGGTGGTTGTAAACTTGTTCTGGATAGACCTGAATACCTCAGAGTCATTTGTACTCCCTGCCTTCAGATCATGGAATCTTTATTTAACTAATGTGAGGAATAAGTGGTGGTTGTTTACAGATGGACTTTGGAAAAGAGGAGGAGATTATGACAGGCTGAAGTAGTAGTAAATAATTCTTTCCACAGAAAAGTGGTTCTGTGATTCTGTAAAAAGAACTTTCACTCATCTCAGTGCTTTACTAATTTGTTTACCTTCAAGTAAAATCATATCTCTAGAGCCAGCCAGTTTCTATACTGAGGTGTAAAAGATCTGAACTATGTGGCAATGTGATGGATAACTTCATTACACAATTTAAGAAGCTCTTCTTTCCTTTCTTGTACCTTTTCACACTCTAGTTAATCACTTCATCCTGGTTAAACCAACTGACTACTTCAGCATTAAAAGTATGCAAAATTAACATTTTATTGCACCAGTGCCAGATAAAGGCAGTCTTTTCCATCTGGAAAACAGACAGCCTTGTTCAAAGTATTCTGGCTTCTCCATCTGATGTGTAGTCCAGCTGATGCCCAAATCAAGGGATTGAGTCATGATCTCAACTTTCATCCCTTCTCCATCTTTTTTCATGACAAAAATTTAATGTAAGAATGACTGTCCTGGGCTGTCCCTGTCTGATAGTGACAGGTACTGGCTGCTGAGTGTGTATGAACAGGAGGAGGAGACAAAGATTTTTCTCCAGAATAATCTGTCAACCTCCAGCAATCTATGGTTCAAAGGCTTTTCCGAGTACAAGATAATGAAGCCCTAGTTACCATCACTGGGTCTGATCCTAATCCTGACCTGGAGACTGACATCCTGCCCATCCTCAACCTGTCCCTAGGGAGGTGCCCTGAAGATTCCCCCTTCTCCATGTATCTAATATGAAATAAAGCTGAAGATTCATTCACCTTGCTATGTATCTTTTTCATCTTTTTGAGATGGAGGACAGAATCAGACCTGTACACACTATTCAGCATATACAGTGATATAACAAGATTTTTTTTTTTTTAATTATTTATTGAAACACTTTTGTAATAATGATTTTAAATTTGTAGTTTCATAAAACTGGGTGAAAATTGTTTACATCCCTGGGGCCCAAATCACGTACCAACATTTCACAGAAATTGCTGAAATTTTTAGTAAAAATTATGTCTGTTTGAGAGGCTGTTCCCAACCACTGAGAACATCAGGCTTTCCAGTTTTTTCAAGTCTTCGTTAGAGTAAGGATTTGTATCTGTAAGACCTTATCTGCCCTTCCTATAAAGTTATCAAGATGAATTGTCCTGTTGCAAGACTTTGCAGGGTAAAATTCACTGCACTTTCTCTTTGTAAGCAATTCTAATCATCTCTCCCTAAATTCTGGGATTCTGTTATCAAACAAAAAGAACAGTGCTGAAGCACTATTTTGAGATTTTTCTTCTTTATTTTCAGTGGAAACATTTTTCCTCAAAGCTCTTGCATGAACACTTCACAGTTTGAAAATGAAAGCCAATATGACATCACATTTTGTCACCATCAATCATTTGATATGGAAATTGAGATGCCTACAGGACTTCAGAGAGTTCAAGGCCTGCCTGCACATGGGGATTGTACAAACAATGAAAGATTTACAGTGTGAGTAAGAAGTACTTTCAGAAAAAGGCTGATTACAAATCAAAGTATAAAAGGATATGGATAGAAAAAGAAAAAAAGAGCAAATGTTGGTCACAAAAGGGAAAGAAGGTAATAGTGAACACATCTGGTAAAATGGTTTTATGAAACACTTATTTCAAAAATATACATCAAATTATTTTGCTTGAAACTTGTGCTTACTTTGAAATTCTGAGCATCTTTGAAAATGAAATGTTTTCAAAATAAATGTAAAAGTCCTAACAAAAGATTAAAGGCCCATCCACAGCCTGGTTCTGAGAGGTTCACAGAGGATGCCTATGCTAAAATACAGCACTAGGGCAAGAATGTAATGATGTTCTCCTAGGCTCCAGCCATTCTCAGATCAGA
Organism: Antrostomus carolinensis; assembly: GCF_000700745.2. Lineage (NCBI taxonomy): Eukaryota > Metazoa > Chordata > Aves > Caprimulgiformes > Caprimulgidae > Antrostomus > Antrostomus carolinensis. The sequence goes on from NW_010308080.1 coordinate 13,471, forward strand.
ACTTGCAATAAAGGTAATACTGCTGTATTTAGTGGCCCCTGATTTTTTTTCCTGCATTATTTTTTCTGGTTCCTTTTGACTTGCTCTGCATTTCAGCATTTGTAGCATCCTGTGGCAAGGAGTTTCAACCCTTGTGCACTCAATGTATGAAGTAATATCTTTTGTTTGTTTTGAACTTGACACATGCCAATGGCACACCGTGATTCTTGCCTGCTGGCATTCATTGGAAAAGTATACAACAAAAAAAATTGAGGTTATTGTACCAGGATAAATCAGGATGGTAATATATTTCCCCTCAATACAGAATAGTCCAGACTGAAGTAATGTTAAGTGAAAGTCCCAAAGCTACCACACTTCCCAAAAGGCAGAAAACATCACTTCTCTTTCCGGTGGAGCACTCCCCAGTAACTTTCCCCAGATCTGTTTCTGAAAGGATTTTCCAGCTCCTTTGAAGCCACTGACAAAGTTGGGTTAAATATAGACCTCAGGTGTAAAAAACAATAAAAGCTTTAAGAGCACAAATATAGACTGGATTGAAGATAGAAAATAGTGCCTGTTATCAGTATTAGTGAATGGCAAGTTGAGGGGAAAAATCCTCAGGCAGAAAATTGCCTCCTGTTTTACTGCCTGATTGTGCACCCAGAGAAATTGTGTTTACAGGCATGTTCCTTCACTCTTCCCTGCTATTATGGGGGACTTCATAATCATGATAAATTCTGACCACACTTCTGACCATGTGGTGTCTGTAAGGAAAGAAACTTACTTCCGATATTCTACCCACCAGAGGGCTGTGGACTAAGAATTTTAGAAGCCAACCTCCAAAAAACAGTTGTTTCCATGTGCAGTCAATGACATCAAATCGTATCCATAATTATATATAAACAATAATACCAAAAAAGACCATGAGACCCACTTTGTTATCTGCTACTGAAATCTGTCACTCAATTTTTAAGCCTCTGCTGTAGTAAGAAACTAAAGCTGATTTCCTGGCAGTGTTGTAGGACAATCAGTTTCACTCTATCCAGTAGGCTTTGAGAAGAGATATGCACCCAGATCTTTGATGGCAACATTAGTTAACTTCCATTTTGGAAAAATAACTCTTCAATTTTCTAGTGTTTCACTCTATCCAGTAGGCTTTGAGAAGAGATATGCACCCAGATCTTTGATGGCAACATTAGTTAACTTCCATTTTGGAAAAATAACTCTTCAATTTTCTGCCAACAAATTGTACACAATCATATGATGAGGTATGATAAGCAGCAAGAGCCAGCTCAATTTTGAGCAACACATACAGCAGTCGGGGAAAACCCAAGAGATCATATACCAGAGTACTGCACTACTGCAACAGTAACCTGCTCATGGGACTGGCCATTACCTATCAATGAAATGTAGTCTCTAGGAATAACCTTCTTTGAAGGTAATTGTCTATTCTAAGTTTAGTCAGGCACTTGTTGATTTATATACTAAAGAATGAAGGTTTCTATCCTTAAGGAATTTTTATTCTATGGAGATGTCCTGAGTGTCCCCACTGGTCTCTACCTGCTTTCAGAACAGTGCAAGTCTCCTCTAAGTTTTCTGTCATATTTGCCACACATACCTCTTGGGACACTTTAGATCATGTTAAATGTCTCTATGTGCTATGTTCAGGCAACTGAATGACCCCCTTTTACTCAGTTAATTTTTGAGCTGTTGGGCTCAATTGTATGCTATCACAGTGAGTTCTTCTGCTTCCTTCACACAAGAAAAGAATGAAATTCCTTTTCTAGGTCATTAAATTATCCTTTAATTTTATTGTCTGTTTCCTTGGAGTTTTTTTTTGGGTTTTTTGTTTTCAATAAGGAGATGAATAAGAGTTTACAATTTGCTCTTGCTTTTGCATGCATTATTTTTTTTCTCTCTGACATGTTTCCTTTCTAAATGAAAGAATTCTGATCCTTAAAAGCTTTCATTTCATGAAAATCTGTCATTATATTCACATTTATATTTTGCAAACATCTTCCATTTGCATTGTATAATTTATTTTAAATTATATGACTAGAATTAAGTACAACATTCAAAATGAAAGCATACAACTAGTCTGTAGTAGTATGTGTTAATTTGTAGTGTGTTGTTGTCCATAAGCCTCCAGACTATGCAAGGTTCCTTTGGGCTGCATACTGTGCAGATACGGAGCTCTTGCCTGGAAGATCTTCCAATCAAATTTTAAAAAAGATGTTAAAATGATGAATAAATTATAGAAATGAGAAAGGAAAAGTGTGCATGGGAATAAAATGGTTGATGAGTTGTTAATGCAAATCCAATTAATCTGATTGATGATGGCATTATATAGTTTTTCAGGTATTATTTTAATCCAAATTAAAAATATATTTTAATATTTAGTCCCCCAAATCCACAAATAATGAATAAATATGTTAATGGAGATGCCAACACTCTCAAATGATTACCATTCACTTTGGGCTCATGAAGGTGTATCATCAGCTTAGATCATATTGAATGTTTTACCTCCCACTGTACATTAACACGCCTTTGTTAACGTGGACTTCTAACTGCAGTCAGGCTATGCAGTTGTCTGTCTTTTAAAGTGCCTCTGGAATTCCACATAGTTTTCGCTGGTTTTCAGTAACCTAAATTATTTTGACATCTGTGAGTATGCCACCTTGGACTTCACCTTTTCCCAAATAATTAATAGACACATTAATTAATAATTTCCCTGCATTTTTAAAAGAGTTCCAATATTAACTCTGTTGTTGATGTGAAGAACACAGTACAGGAATAATCACAGAGCCAAAGTGGTAATGTGTTTCCTAGATCATTGCCTATAAAAATAATGGTCAGCTGGTATTTTTTAAATTAGAAATTATTGCTAAGCAAAGTCTAAAGGTAATTCCTTACTCTAGGCCTGCCTTAAACAGAAGGAAGTCTCAATCTCTGGTTATTCCAGGCCAATGGAGGATATTAACTCGAAAGTGAAGTTGTCTTTGAAGGAAAATGCTGATTGTACCTATTCTGTTTGAAATTAAAAGAATCCACAGATTGCAAATGTAGAAATGTGTCCTGGGAAAACATACAGTGTCTCAAGTTGAAAAGATAAATAAGGGTTGCACAGGTGAAAAGTAGTGTCTTAAAATTCACCTAGAAGTAGATCTTGCAACCCATTGACAAGAGCTGGGAGAGTGTAAATCCCTAATGTGTCCGTGAGTTTTCAGTCTAAGAATAAATGTTAAAATGTGGCTTCAGATAGACTTCGCTGCAATATTCTGATCTAGAAATGCCAGTAAAGTACTGTGATCATCTTAGCCCAATATAGCTAGAAAAAGGAGTCTGGTCACAGTAGCTTCTTTTACATAGTCAAATAGCAGAGAACCTTTGTTTTTGAAATAGCTGTCTTTTGATACAAAAGGTGGTGCTTTAAATTACCTTATGGGACTGTATAAATATACTGGGGTTTTCAAAAACTTGAAGCTTCTGAATTCCTATGGAAAGTAACAGAAATTAGGCAATTTCCAAAAATACACTATGTGTCTGTGTCAAAATTCCTGTGTCTAAATGCCTAAGTTCCTGTGTCGAAACATTAGTAGTGTCATATTAATTTCTGAACATTTGGGTTTGGTTTCTAAATTATTTACAAGCTTTTAAAATTTTACCTTGGATACTTTAGTAGATTGTGGGGCAATGATTGAACAGTCTTTTTGACATGCAAGATCATTTCAGTTTATGAGAGTAAACAAAACTGAGGCAAACTGAAAATTATCTCTGAACAGAATAAAGATTAATTAGAGGATTTCCTGCAGAGAGGAGATACAAGTTACTTTTAAGACAATCTTTTCTTTTTAGGAATTAACATTACTTTCTTATAGACCCTAGCAATTTGGAAAGACAAAGATTCAGAGCACATATGGTTGTAATACAGTTGGCACATCGGTTACTATCAGCTTTTTTTCACTTCTAATTCCTGCATTTTGTTTTCTGTCCTGGAAGAGTTCCCAGGTATAAACAACACTTTACACAGCTTTGTTGGCGGCAGCTGATATTGTTTCAGTTCTGAATTTCACATTACTAAAAAGACCCTGGGAGAAATTTAGAGAACAACAAAAATAATCTGGATGGAAACAATGGGAGACAAAATTGGTTTATGGGGACAATATAAAAGTAAGGTGTGCACAGCTTTGTCAAGAGGTGACTGCAGAGGAAAGGTGGTAAAAAAGAGAGAGAAATATACTAATAGTATATAATGGCAGAAGGCTTTTCAACTTCAGGAAATCCATATGGTTTAAGAAGACGCAACTCTGAGTAATAAAAGATAGTGAGAAAAAATCAGGTATATGAATATTGTAATATCCAGACTTCAGGTTACAAAGCAATTTAATAATTACGCATTTGAGTTAGGAGAGTATTCCTCCTAAGGAAAGCAATGGTACATGTGCAGGATGAGCCTATGGATGTGATTCAGTTCCAGGTTCAGACAGCTAAGAGAAGTGTACGCTATCGATAGTGGAAGTGCTCACAGATGAGTGAGTGTCTGAGTCTTGTCAGAGTCAATGGGGCTCTGGGACTTGTTCATTTGCCTAGTGTGGGCATCTAGACTCATTTAAGTTGCCATGGGCACCTACTCTTTCCAAAAGATCTTCAAAATCTAGCATAGGTTGTAGGGGTGACACATGCTCCCCTGGAGCAGCAGCTGGTGGCCAGGCAGGAACCTACCTTGGTGCTCCAGATGATATCATTGGCTGCCTTGGCAAAATCTCCATCAGCTTAATAGGGAGCTGAGACTCTCCATGTCTGGTTTGCATGCAGACACCTACTGTAAACACCTCAGGTGATGTTTCAGAGTCCAGAATTGAATCTTGCCATGGCTCTGTTTTTCATTTAATATTTCCATGACAAGGTAATTTCTGTAGTTAAATCATAAAGTCATCTGCAAACTATTATCCTATAAAGGATCTGGAAACGAATTCTGCTGTGTAACTAAATCATGTGCTGTCTTTTCTGTTATAATGCTCTTAGAATAACATGATAAAATTTCAGTGCTTAATTGAATGAAATTTTAACAGTTTGGAAAATTATTTGTATCTTTCTAATTTCTCTTGTAAAATCTAGCAAAAATATTCCAAATCCTTTCATATTACTATCTCTGTTTACTTTGGTAATGTCACAAGTTCCTAGATGCTAAATAACTTAATTATTTAGCATTATCTGAATAATATGTAATAAAAAGAGACAAATCATCATGTTTTTTTCAGTAGCAAGTGCATCATACCTGAGTAAATGACCTGACTTTTCCATTAGAGATGACAAGGCATGCTCAGAGTACTCACACTCAAAAGAAAGGAAGATTTATTTTTAACAGTTTGATGAAAACTTACAGAAATGGTTCAGCAAATCTTTCCAATTGTATTTATTGTTTTTTGTCTCATTTGCATAATGAATGGCACAAAATTTTGGCTTTAAAAACATTCTGGTATTTTAAGAATCAAAATATAAGTGTGTGTCTTAGAGTTCAGTACATGCAATGTTTATGTCAAATGATCTTTTACTGTTACTAGTTTCCTTGGGAAAATAAAGTTTTGCTAAAATTTTGAGGCCTGCTGGGAAAAAAAAAACCTGAACAACAATTACACCACACCTGATTTGCTTGTTTCAAATATCCAAATAAATTTTAGAGAAATATGAATTGTTAATTGTTATATTTTACAATCTACTTGACATGCAATGAAATCAATTAACTATTTCTGTTAGAACTACATCTGTTTCCCTAACTCATCAACAGCCATTCCATAACAACACATTATCAGCAAAAGCCTGACTTACAGCTCAGTCTTAGCAGCTGGTCATAAAACCACACTTCAGAAAGATGACAAAACCAAGATAAAATGTAATTCACAATGCAAAAACAAACCAATAAGCTCAAGCCTTAAACCAAAATGCTTTCTTGTCTGAAGCTGGAAGAATTGACGTGTTGTTAATATTCCGTATTGTGCTTTGTTCCTACCTTTATCTTTGATAAAGGATGACAGTGTTACAAACTTCTGGAAGAGGTCGAGCACTGTCATTTTTATCAAATGTGGTATCAGCATTTTTCTTTAGTGGTTTTGGAACAATGTTAACTGCTTTACCTTCGCTTAGGAAGTGAGCTGACGGCTGCCTTTGTACCAGCATTTTGATTCTTGCAATGAATTTTGAGGGTACACTGAGGAAACTAAAAAAACACTCAGAAAACAGGGATTTTGGGGTGTGTAAGGAAAAGGGTAGTTGCCTTTGAATGTATTTTCTCATTGGTTTGCCTTATTTGTCAGTATATCACATTTCTGAGTACTGAATCACCACGTAGGTTGAAATCCTTTAACTCATCAGTTTCCCAGAATAATTTGTTAAGACTGGGAAATGAAGGACTAGCCTAGTGGGTGAATAATAAGCTGGTACTTCTTACATTTGACTCTCTGGTGGATAACATTCTGTCTGAAGCTTTTTTTTAAGTTGCACTTTAATATTACTATTTAACACAACTTGCTTAGCACTTAAAGGTATTAAGATGAAAACTCTTATGTTAAATAAGGAAGTTGCAATTTCTGTCTGCATAACAGCTGTCAACAAAGCAACCCTGTGAAGGAGGAATTATCTGTACATCTTAGCTATCATAGTAGCCGGGCGATATATGACCTGTGATTAGGTAGCTGTCTTACTGTAGCTCATGTACTGTATGTGTCAGGGTTCATTTTGCACAGGGATCTTTACTGCTAATTTCACACAGCAACAAGATTATACAGCCTAGTGCGTAGTAGAAACACAGAAAAAAGGACTTTGGGTTTTCTTTTCTGATCTGTAGGTTAGAAGAACTCATCAGAATAACCGGTATTTGAACAAAAGGTCTTGTTATATATATATATATTTCAGGAATATAGATAAATGTTGGATCTCAGTGGATACTTGTGGAAAATTCCTTACAAAGCAGACTAAAAATGCTAGTAATTCTTGAATTATTGAATAATTTATGAAATTTGCTGTCACATTCTTTTATGTTCATATAAAGAGCCAGGAAGAATGCTATGTTTTTGCAAACTAGATTGTAAAAAATAAATTTAAATGTACTAGGCTGATATATGTGATATGCGTTGCTAATGCTTCTTAGACATGAGCAGAAGCAATCAGCCAAATAAATTTGGATTTTGTGCCAATGCACTAAAGGAATCTCTAATGACTCAGTTAAAAAAAAAAAAAAAGTAAGAGAGCTTGTTTTACAGTGATTGTACCTATTAGGGGAACATAGTAGATTCGATTGGAAATAAGATACCCAAAACACTTGTGTATTTAAGTTTGCACATAGGCTTGTGATATGATGACTCCCCAAAGTCTTCACTGAGGTAAGTAGGAGCTGAACAAATAGCAGAGCGAGTGGGATGCCATGGGTTAAGCAGCCTTTCAACTCAAAGATATTTGGCAAGTGAGAATGGGGGAAGCAATGATGAAAGCTAGGTGGGGGGAATAAAATGCACTGGTAATTTAACGCTTCCTTTGATAGTACAGTGCTCTCTTATTGATCAAAAAGTTACAGATTTATTGGAGAGACTCAGATGGACTTCTAGTGTACTATATAGTAAGAAAGCATGCAAAATTTTTGCTTTTTAGGCCATGTATATTCAGTCTTGGATCTTAGATCTGGTCTCTATCAAAGCATTACTGAAGTCAAGATATTTCAGGTAAGTAATACTAAGATTAAGTTATTCTTCTTCCCAAAACACTAATGAATAACAGCAAAACCTATCTTCATTTTCAGCAAAGAAAGTAAGATTTGAAAGCAGAAAATCAGATAAAACAATTACAGCGGGAAACAGAGTATAAAAGGAAGCTTAGTTCCTTCAATCAATAGTCCTTTCTTGTACCTTTTGTGCATGCTTCAGTAGTTCTTCTTCCATTCTTCTGTATTAAGTCACTTTGTAGGATTAGGACAGATGAATGATTATAGCTAAAATCTAAACCCCACTGGGATTAGGTCAAAACTTTCCTAATCTCTTCTTACTCCTTCAGTGAAAATATTTCATGCATTTTTCCTTGAAATAGCCCAGAACAGTGATCCCAATCCTGTCTGCCATAGCTCTGTGTGTACCTAGGGCTCTGTAGGACCAGCCTCAGTGTATTGAACCCAATTATGCCTCCATTTAATTGCTTATTCTCGATGGAATTCCAATAGGATTACAGTCACTCTAGCAACTTTGAAATATCTGAATTTATGCTAAGCACTGACCTTCAAGTCAAGAAAGCTGCAAATGCTCATTAAAAGGACATAATTTGGAATTTGGTTTCTGGCTGGTTTGGTGTCTTCTCCCTCCCTCCTCCCCCC
>NW_010308081.1:0-8011 GCF_000700745.2 Antrostomus carolinensis
TCTCCCTGGGCTCTGTCACCTCCACCTCTCCTTCTTCGGCCCCACCTCTGCTGCTCCCTCCACACTGAGCTGGGGCCAGCACCATGTCATCATCTAAGGTCTCTCCCCAGGGCTGCACCTCTGCACTGTCCTCCAGCATCCCAGGGCCAGCAGCCACTGTCACCTTGGGAAGGACACTGTCCTCCTGTGCTGCTCCCATTTGTGTCTCACCCCGGGATGGTGGCTCTGGCTCCAGGTTCTCTCCAGGCTTTATTTCAAGTTTCTTGGAGAGCTCTGGTTGTGGGTCAGCCTCTTGCCCCAGACCTGCACCCAAGGACTCTTCTGGAGCCACAGCCAGGCCAAGCTCACCTGTGCTAAGCTGCTGTCCCACTGCCAGACCTGCCTCCCCAGCCTCATGTGGCCCCAGACCTGCCTCCAGATTTTCTCCCTGGCTTAATGCCTCTTTCTCAGCTTCTCCTGGGGGTTGTGCTGCTTTTTCCCAACCTGTTTCTTCCTGCATCCATCCTTCTCCCTCCACCTCCATCAGCACTTGCTCTCCTGTCTCCATGCTCTCTCCTGGTGCTCCTTGCAGATGCTCAGCCACTTTTAGCATCAGCTCCTTCACACCAGCACCCTTTCCCTGCGGGAATAACATCCTCTGTGCCTCCTCCACGCTCTCTCCCTGCTCTGCCCCCAGCTCCTGAGCCCAGCAGTGCTCAGCTCCCATGGACGCACCAGCCTGTGTCACATCTGGAGCACGAAGCTCAGCTGCAGCTGGTCCCTCTTTCAGGTCTCCTTCGAACAGCTCATGACTGACATGCCCAGCGAGGGTCTCTTGCAGGACCCCAGGGGCTGAGCCATGGGTTGTAGTTGCCTCCATCCCTTTTTGGGGCTCAGCGCCATCCCTGGGGTGACAGGCAGTGTCTGCTGGTGTGGAGGGTGCACCCGGTGCCTGCGGCTTCAGCTGTGTGCTCAGAGCTGCTATTGCATCATTCATCTCTCTTAGCAAAGAGCTTCGGTCAGAAAAGTGTTCCTCTTTCAGAAGTTCTGGGAAGGTGTCCTCTTCTGTGGAGCTCAGTCTTGGTGGGGCTCCCAAAACACTTATTTCTGCTGGTGGCACTTCCCAAACCCTGGAAAGGGCAGAAAATAGGGTGGGGTTCAGCCCCTGGGTCAGGCTGCAGCTCCCTCCCATCCACCTGGACCAGTACCAGGAGGGTGTCCCCTCCATCACCTCACCCCATCCCTCTCCAAACCAGATTGTATTTACCCTCGGGGTGCACTGGAGGTTCACACAAGCAGTGACCAGGGACAGGGAGAAGGGGACGTGCACCCAGGGAGCCAGACCTGGGGCTGTATCCTGCCCAGGCAGCAAGTGTGCCGCTTCCCAGGCTCCGTGTTGACATTATCAGAGATGAAAGGAGAACTCTTGGCCAGGTACCCCGAGTGCCTGAGCCAAGGGAGGGATCTGGGGTGCTGAGCTGGGGTGATAGATCTGATTTCCAGGATGAGAGATGAGTGGGTGGGAAAGGAGCATTGAAAGGAATAAATATTGTGTTTTGCCTGGGGAGGGTGGAGGATTTGGGTGCTCAGCACCAGCTTGCAGAGCTCAGGGGCACAAGCTGGAGCAGAAGCTGTTGCCCAGGTCCCCTTACACTTGGTGGGTGCTCTTGGCTTTGGGTTTGCTGCTCTGGGACCCCAGTCTGATCCGTGTCTCAGAGTGGTACTTCTCGCTCTTCTCCAGATTCATCTGCAGTGAAAAGGGTGGGAAGAGGAGAGAGAAAAGCGGTTGGTGAGGGAGTGTATCCACCTGAAACAATGCTGAGCTCTCCAGCAGGTACCCACCCAAAATCTTGGGGGTACCAGGACTAAGATGCTGCTACCCCCTCCCTTCCCAAGCGTCTGGATGGCACCAGTTTGAGAAAGCTTTTCAGGGAGGCACTGCCTCTGCTTGGGCTCCCCAAACTGAACAGCACAAGTCCTTGGAGCATGGACATCCCTGTCCCATCCCCCCGTACCCAGCTGAAGTACCTGTGGGGACATTGGTGTCTTGTCAGGTGGCTCTGCCACTGCTCTGTCCCTGCAAACACAGAGCACAGGGGTCAAAATGGCAATTGCATCTTCTTCACTGCGTCCATCCCTGCTGCAGGGTTGTCCCCAGGACAGGACAGCAAAACCCACAACCCTTGGATCAGTCCTGGTTGGGTCCTTCTGGTGAAGGACATCCCCATCTCTGCTGGCACTGCCCTACAGAGACACGTTCAGTGCACGGCGCTGACAGCCCTGGCTTTCTTTTCTGCTGCTTTTCAGAGCACTGAAGCTTCACGATGGCTGAGACCCATCAAACTCGTTCCCCATCCACTGCAACCCCCGGGAGGAAACCATGAAGGTGCTAGTCACTCAACTACTCACCCAGACTCCTCCTCATGCACCTGAGCCACCGCAGCCCTTGCTGTCTGCAGGCGCTTGTGGGTCTGCTGGAGCTGCTGGTGAAGGTGCTGCAGATGCTCCTCCAGCTGCTGGTTTTCGGTGCTGGCAGCTTGCTGCGTGCTGCGGAGGTTGTGGCACCGCATCTCCAGCTGTGGGATGGCAACCAGGACACTCACACCCTGCCAGGACCCCCATGAGACCCATGCCAAAGAATAATGGATAATCATCTCCTCTAGACCTGGGGGTGGATTTTTCCCCTTGAGTAGGAAACTCAGCTCAGGTGCTCTGGGGATTGAGGGGAGTGTGGGGATGGAGGTGGCAAAGGAGAGGGGATGGAGGTGGCAAAGGAGAGGGGATGGAGGTGGCAAAGGAGAGGGGATGGAGGTGGCAAAGGAGAGGGGATGGAGGTGGCAAAGGAGAGGGGATGGAGGTGGCAAAGGAGAGGGGATGGAGGTGGCAAAGGAGAGGGGATGGAGGTGGCAAAGGAGAGGGGATGGAGGTGGCAAAGGAGAGGGGATGGAGGTGGCAAAGGAGAGGGGATGGAGGTGGCAAAGGAGAGGGGATGGAGGTGGCAAAGGAGAGGGGATGGAGGTGGCAAAGGAGAGGGGATGGAGGTGGCAAAGGAGAGGGGATGGAGGTGGCAAAGGAGAGGGGATGGAGGTCCTACATGACAACTGGCATCTAGAACTGGTAGGGACAGACTGAGACCAGGTGGACAACACTGTGTTGCTGCTACAGGCACAGCCCAGAGACCCCATAGGCACGATGAAGGACCGGGGCTTGGGGCCAACTCACCTCCATCTGCGCTGTGACCAAGCGCTGCACCTCCTTCTCGCTGGCATCCAGTGCCTGCTGCAGCTCCACGCCGTGCTGGTGGCTCCGGGCCGCGCTCTGGGGTGACAACAAGGACATTAGCACCCACTCACCCATCTGGAAGTTGCCACAGGGGTTTAGAGGTGCTGGGTCCCCTCCCAGGGTGGATGGCCAGGGTAGAGGAGCAACTGGTGACCCACCTCCTGCTCCAGCCGCTGCTGCTCCTGATGGATCTGCTGCTCCAGGGCCTCACAGAGCTGCTGCACCTCCTTGTTGTGCTCAGCCACACGCCTGCCAGGGACAGCAAGGTCAGAAGGGTGGTCAGACCCTGCTGCAGTGGGTGCAGGTCCCTGGGACCCCACTTTGCCCATGGGACCTGCAGGCTGCAGCTGGGTTTGCCTGGAGAGGTTCATCCAGCAAGGACATGTCCAGCACTTTTGCCATCCTGTGTGTGACTGTAGAGGGAGCCCGACCCCAAACATCAGCTCCCGGTGAAACCTCTGCTCCAGCCACTGATGGAGATGCTGAAAGCACCCAGGTTTCTCCCTCCTTGGGTATATCTCCACAGATGGGGTGAACAGGGAGCCCCACCCCTGTTCCCCATCCTTCAGGTCCCTCTCCACTGCCCTGGGGTGACTCACTTCTTCAGGGTCACCTCCAAAGCCTCCTTCTTGTTCCTGGCTTCTTGGATGCGGTGCTTCATCTTGGCCAAAAAGTCCTCCAGGTTGCCTAGAAGTTGGGGTTCATCCTGACGGAGCTTCACCCAGAGCTGCCAGATCTCCTGTCTGCAGGGAGAGGGGTGTTTTGTGGTGAGCATCCCCCCAGAATCCCCCAAGGCCAGGTCAGCTCTGGGGTCTCAGCTCATTCAGAACACACGGCCCTGGGGGACAGATGAACACTGAGGTGACTGTGATCCTGTCTCCTGCTCCTGCACTTGGGGCAAAGGCACCTCCAAGAAATTTCTGGGCTTGCTGTCTGTATGGGGACCAAACACAGGGAATATCACCCTGCCCTGAGCCTTTCCCCCTTGGGCAGCTCTGCCCCATCCTGCAGGACACCCATGGGTGCTGAACATGGCACTTACTCTTCAGAGACGTTGGCTGTGCCCAGCTGGTCCATGAAGGCAGCAAAGTGTCTCCGCTCCTCGCTGTCCGCTCCCTCCAGTGCCAGGCTGGGGAGGACCAAGCGGACCCTCCGGGATGCTGTTTTCCGCCGGTGATGGGACCTGGCAGCTTTTTGGGAGCTCAGGAACTGCCCTGCCAAGACACACCCCAAACCCTCAGTGCCCAGCTGGGGTGACAGAATAGCCCAGACCCCGACATTTCCCACTCCATGGCTTTGACAACCCACTTCGGCACAACAGGACCCCTCACCAGGTGAGCCATGGGCTGAGACCTGGCCATGGGGACAATTTTTGGGCCATCATGTGCCACCCAGCAAGGGGAGTGTTTTAGTTCCCCCCTGGGAAAGCAGTGGGGCCACATCTGAGGTTGGGATGCTCGGAGGTGACATGTCAGCACTTACGGAGCCCAGCAGTGAACTCATCGGTGCTTAACCGCCCGGTACCGGCAGCATCCAGCCCATCGAAGACGAGCTCCAGCTCCTCCGTGCTGCACGGAAAATCCTCCACCTGCAATTTCTAAGGACAAAGCGAATCAGGAGGAAAAACCGCCCCATCATCCAGTCTCCAACCACTCTGGTGGCATTTGACCCAAGAAGACATCCCTATCCCTTACCTGCATGTCTGAGCGGGTGACAAACCCCACCTGCTCCTTGTCCTGCTCCCTGAAGAATTCCTGCAGCCTCTGCACTATTTGGGATTCCCAGGGCAGCTCTTTGCTGGGACCAGGAGCTGCTGCTGGTGCCTCACCAGAGCCCTCGTGCAGCTGCTTGCGCCGGCTGGAGCCCAAGCGCCGGCTCTTGGTGGCTGCCCGGCGCTCGGTCATGGCTCCTGGCTTGGTCCTGTCAAGGGGAAAGCGATGGGTGCTGAGCCATGGCCAGTTCTCTCCTTACTGGAGACCTTTGCCGTGGTGCAGTGGGAGATGGTGGAGCAGGACCATGCTGGAAATTCATTTTGGTTGGCGTAAATGGCCCCTTGGGTTTGGCAAGAGGAAGAGAGGAGCTTATCTCTGATTGCGTGGTGCAAATGGAGCCTCGACCCACGGCCAGCACTGGCCACAAGCCCAGCACCCTCTGGGTGAGCGGATCCTCCTGCCACCAGCCAAGCACCCATCCCAAATCTCCCCACGCTGCGGAGGATGCACAGCAGAGCACCAAGGCCACCTGGGAGGTGACACAGCCAGGAGGTGACACCACCAAAGCACCAGCCAAGGCGATGCTGGAGATCTGGGCAAAAAATGTGGTGGTTCCACCTGCTTTTTTAGAGCTGAGCAGCAGCTTTGAAAATTCCTCCCCCAGTTTTCACAGCCCTGAGTCACCCCCGGTGAGAGCTGCATGAGACCTCGGGGAGGTTTCCATCACGCCTGCGTGTTCACCCTGGTTTGGGGTGGGGGGGGAGTCTGAGGCAGGACCCCTTCGCACCCCTGTCCCCATGCTGGGTGGGTGGCAGTTTCACCAACAGCCACCACACCATCCCCATAAGGGGTTGTTCTCTACATGGCAAAGCCAAAGAACCGAGGGAAGGGGACATCAGCCACAGGGAGAGGTGACACAGAGCTGGGGCCACACTTGAGCTGCTGCAGCCCGGCTTTCCGCTCCCAACCCACGGACACCCCCGGCTGCTCCAGCCCTCTGCCCCTTTCCTTTGGGAATGGGAAATGGTGATTCTCCTAAATCCCAGAGTGCACCAGAAAAGCAGGAATATCCCCCCGAAAACATCCCCTTCTCCCTAAAGGAAAAGGGTTTTGGGGAGTTACTGGAGTCCCATAGGACACCGGTGGGGGGACAAGGGACAGAAACCAGTTGCCTTTATGGTGGCCCCAGCATCTAAGGCAGCAGAAGTGGGTGATCTGGGGGGGAGGTGGGTTGTTTAAGGCATGGGGAATCATAGAATCCCACACTGGTTTGGGTGGGATGGGACCTTCAAGCTCATCCAGTCCCAACCCCCCTGCCAGCAGCAGGGACACCTTCCACTAGACCACGTTGCTCAAAGCCTCATCCAACCTGGCCTTCAACACTTCCAGGGAGGAGCAGCCACAGCTTCTCTGGCCAACCTGGGACACTGTCTCACCACCCTCACACCAAAGAATTTCTTCCCAATATCTAAAACCCCCAGTTACCTGCCACAGCCCCAGGGATGAGCTGAGCCCACCACACAAAGGACGTGCAGAACAAAGTGGGGGGCCAGGATAGGAACCACACCCCCCAACCCCAGCTGAGCAGGGTCCCCCTATGGCATCACCAACTCCAGGTGACCTGAGTCTCCTCCAAAACACCCCACACTGCTCCCAGCCATCAGAAAATATCCCCTGGCCTCATTACCCCCACGGGCAGCAAGAAAAAGCCCCCTCCAGCTCACCAACAGCATGAAACCCCCCTATTTTCTTTGCTTTTCTATTTTTTAAGGTGATGCACGAGCTATCCCCAGAGCAGCAAAGCTTACCTTCCCCAGCTGCCCAGAGGGACCCTCAGTTTTGGGGTCCCCAGGCTGGGATGGATGCTGGTCCCACACCGACGGTGTCTGACCTGCCCCGTGCCCGAGCTTTCATTTTCTCTCTTACTCAAGGCAGCTTTCCGTTTTCGGGTTACACTCAACTGCCGGTGCTCACACGTTTCCTGTTTGCTGCCTTACAAGTGGGGTGTGGGAAGAGCCCATCCAGGTCACTGTCCCCCCCCAAAACCTCCCCCCCCAGATCCCAAAGCAAAGGAACCACCTGTGTCCTCAGGAACCATAGCAGAAGATCCCATCCTTTCCTTGTTTGCAATGGTCCAACCAAGGCTGGAAGGTGTTTGGGGCAGGGGAAAAAACATCAAAGAAACAGCAAATGTTATTTGAAGAGTCTAAACAACCCAAACTCCAAGACTTTATATAACCCACAGGTTGTCATCTAATAAAGATAACTAAACTTGCAAACCCACCTTGCAGATGCTCCTCAGCACCAGGATTTGGAGACCCCTCCTGCTGTGCTGCTCACACTAGTGGGTTTTTTTGGTTTTTGGGTTGTTTTTTTTCCCAAGGCTCCTGCTTGAATCATTAATTCAGCTTTAAAACCAGCACCAAAGCCACCAGCAGCCCCTGGTCTGCACCTGCACCAGTTTGCAATGAGGAATCTGATGGGGTCCCTGCGTTTTTGCTCCACTTTAACTGCAAAATCATGAGATCCCAAGCAAAGGGGGGGAACACTAATTATTATTTTTAGGTTATAACTAAAATTAACATCTATTAGCTCACCCAGATCTGAGCCCAGGGCAGGAGCTGAGGGGTAGAGGCTGGTGCTTTGCCTCCCCCCATCTAAACTGGTTAAATCACTTGCTGGGAACCAGCTGTGCAGGTGCTCTGCCCCATCCCACCCACCCCTGCTCGTTTGCCCTCAAACCTAATGAAGCAGCACCCAGCTCAGGTGCAATCACTCCCTCTGGACATCCAATTCAAGGCTCAGCTGTTTCTTCTCCCATCTCTGAGCAAAGCTGGTGCCTGTTACTCCAGCTTGAAGCAAGCCCATGGCCAGGCTGAGGTGCTCAGCTTGCAAAAACCACCTCTGAGCTCATATTTGTCACCACATCTTGCAACCCTCAGACCCATTTGCCTCTACACAAAGGTGGCATTTCAGTTTTGCTTTCCTTGGGGATGTTTTTAGGGGAAAACCCCCTAAATATCCTTGGGAAAGCTCAT
>NW_010308081.1:8023-8282 GCF_000700745.2 Antrostomus carolinensis
AGCGCATTGATTCCTGCCCTCTGCCCAGCAAGACTCAAGGTGCAGAGCCTCACATTGGGGTTACCACCAGCCATGGAAGAGCATGAGCCAGCCCTGAGATGATGCCAGGAAGGTCTCAGCAAAAGGAGATGGAATTGAGTGGGGGAAGGAGGGGAAATGCTTGATCCTCCTCCCAGCCCCACTTGGCTCTCATGGGAGTCTGAACCTCAGCATCCTCACTCCATGCTGAGACCAGTCTCATGCTGCAGAGGAGTCACTC
>NW_010308081.1:8394-12843 GCF_000700745.2 Antrostomus carolinensis
GGGACATCCCCCTCCCCACAGCTGGGTTTGTGCTGCAGCCACCCCAGCTCAGGGCTGCACCCCCAGAGTGATCCCCCCACACCCCCAAACCTCCAAGCCCCCCAAAAGACCACAGCATCCTCCTCCCCACAGCCCAACCTTGCTCCCAGCACAATGAATTCCATTAACCCAGAGCCACCAACTCCCTCACACAAAATGTTTATTCAGAATTAACATTTCAAGACAAACAGGTATTTCCCCCCCCCCCCCCCCCCCCCTTATAGTATTTTTTTATATCTCTATAAATAAACATTTAGTGCTGGGAACTTGCCAGCTTCACCGACAGCAAAGTGCATCACGGTGCAAGGCCAGGAGGTTGATCCCATCCCTTTTCTGCCTGGGACCATATCTTGCACCAGTTTCCAAAGTTCAAATCCAGCAGAGCAGGAGATGAACCCCATAAAAAGTGCTGAGACCTGACAACATCGAGTCCCTCAAGAGCAGGGATTCATCCTTCAGCGCTGGGACCAAGTAACCTTCACTCTGGAACATCCCTTGGTCCCAGAGGTGACTGAAGTCCCTCATTCTGCAGAACCAGGTGAGGGTCCTTCTCTTCCCCCAGCCCCAAAGGAGAAAAAGTCCAGGGAAAAAAAAAAAGCTACAATTTCCATCTTGTGGTGTCATCCTTGCTGGTGAGCAGGACTCCTTCCTTCCCAGAGAAGCTCCATCATGGCCAGAGCAGGCAGGTCCCTGGGCTGGTGTCAGTGTTGAAGGAGGCAGGAACAGGAGAGCCAACAGCACCACAACAAGCCAACAACAAGGTAAGAAAGTGGGGGTTTGGGTTAGCAGAGTCCAGGGGACCCTAAGTCCTCCCAGGTAGCATTGGTCCCACCATGAGCTCAGTGGCTTTGTCACCATCTGCAGCCTGTCTCTGATGGTGACAGCACCAGTGAGTCACCCAAAGGAAGGGCTGTCCCAGGAACAGCATTTCCTCCCCGCAAGCAGCCGTGGGAAGGAGCAGCCCCTGTGTCACTCCATCCATCACATGGACAAGGGCTTGCCACCACTGGGTCCATCCCCTTGGGAAGGGTAAAAGGCCATCACCATGTGCCAGCAATCAGGGTGTCCTCAGCACCAGGCTGTCCCAGGGCTCTACAATCCATCTCAGTGACCTTTTCTTGAGGAAATCTGGTGCTGTCAGGTGGCTGGGTCACACATGTCCTCCATGGGCAGCCATCAGGAAGGGGAAGGACCACAGCTGAACAGCAGGATGGTGCAAGGACAATGCTTGGCCCCACCAACACAGGGCAGAGGACACATTCCTTCTCTGCAGGCAGGGCAATGCCTTAGTCCCACCAAGCCCATCTGAGTCCTTCTCCATCCCCTCTGTGGGGCTACAAGCCTCAACATGGGCTACTCCAATACATTGCACACAGTGAAGGTCCCTCAGGACCCCAGAACTACTTATAAATAAGGAACCACAGACTCTACGTTGCTTCATACAGACGGCTTACAAAGTACAGGGTGGGGGAAAAGAGCCATGGACATCCCAGGGCACATCAGCATCAGCAGCTGTCCCCGATGGCAGAGGAGCTGAGCACCACCATGTCACTGCTTGGGCTTGTCAGGCTTGGGCTTGTCATGGACAATCCTCCTCTTGGAGCTGTAGAAGTCTGGAGGGCAGAAGGAGAAGGTTGGAAAATGCCTCCAGATCATCAGGAACAGAAGGGTAGGAAGAGGGAGGTGTCCCCTGAGAAGCACCCCAAAACCCAGCCCAGGTTGGCTCCATCTTAAGGCCACCCACCCAAAGTTCCTGGAGAGAAGAGCCTGTAGGTCTCCACCATCTCTTCTGTTCGGTCTCATCTGCATTTCCACTCCTGATCTTAGTGGACATGCTCAGGCCATAGGAACTAAAGCTGAGCCACATGATGGGCCATCTTCGTAAGACCCACAAGCCCAGTGCCAGCCCCTCTGCCCAACCCCCAGCAACCAAGAGGCACCCAGTTTACAGTCTTTTCCCCTTGGAAGATGGGTTCTGCTCACATGGAGGGTGGTCCTCTCCCCATGCCCAGGAACCAGGCAGGGCTTATGCACCCAAGTCCCCTCTATCTGTCCCTACTAGGAGACCCATGACACCAACAATGCCCCTAAGCACACATGGAGTGACACCAGCCTCCAGCACTCACCTTTGATGGTGGGCTGCCCACGTTTCAAGCTGTGTGAGGAACCAGCCCTGTGAATCTCTGAGCTCTCTTGAGACACCTCGGGGCAAATCCTGCCAAGATGGTCCTTGGAAGGGACCTTGTGAACCAAGGAGCTCCTGCTCTCACTGCTGGTGGCCTTGACCAGGCTGTGGACCTCTTGGGGCAGCTGCTCAGCCAGGAAGACCCTCTCCCACTTGAAGTCTCCTTCCAAGGGAGTCTCTGTCTCAAAGTTGAAGTTCCAGCGCTGCTGAGCTTCTTCCAGGTGTTGCCTCAACAGGTCCTCAAAGTCATTCTGGAGCTGGTGGTGGTCCACGGGGCCAAAGAGGTTCCTGCACACCTTGCTGCTACATGGCATCTGCCCAGCTCTGCTCTGAGACAGGGGCATTGTGGCAGCTGGGAGGAAAGCAGAGCAAGTTACTGGGGTGTTGGGGAAGCCCCGAGCAAGCCCAAGGGGCAGCATATTTGCTACCAGAGCAAAGTATATGGTAGCCAAAGTGGGACAAGTTGGGGTGGGCTCAGCAACAAGGCAGCCTGGAGGGATCCTCCATCTGCCTGTGCTCATCTTGGACTCAGACATTTGGGATTTTAGCAGCATCTCAGGCAGAGGCTTGAGCATGACAAAGGTCTAACACAGCCTGGTGTGATGCAGAAGGATGGGGAAGGTGAAAATGTTGATGTTCCCCATTCTTCCTCCAGCAGGTAAAGCCCCAGCAAGGCAGAACATCCAGCACCTCGATGCTGCCACCAGTTCCATCCAAAACCACGCTGCGTTCCCACTTCCACAGAGGCACCAGGCACGTTGGCACATGAGCAAGTGAAGCAAGAGGATGTTTTTCTGGCCAGTTTCTTCATCTCAAGGGCCCAGGCCCAGTTGCAAGAACATCCCACAAGCCTGACCACTTCATTAACCACCCATGACATCTGCTCTTGGGTAACCAGAGACAAGACCTTGTTTGTTTGGTTTTTTTCAAATCGGTGCCCAAAGCCTTGACCTTCACGGGGAGTGGCAAAGCCTCTCCTTTGAGCAGTCATAGAATGGCTTGGGTTAGAAGGGACCTTCAAAGGTCACCTAGTCCAACCCCCTGCAGTGACAGGGACATCTTCACTAGAGCAGGTTGCTCAGAGCCCCATCAAGCCTGACCTTGAATATCTCCAGTGATGGGGTCTCCACCACCTCTCTGGGCAACTTGTTCCAATGATTCACCTCATACTGAAGAACTTTTTCCTCATATCCAACCTAAACCGACCCTTTTCTAGTTTAAAACCATCACCCCTCATCCTATTGCTCCTTGTGAGCAGTTCCTCCTGCTTACACACACGCGGGGCTAATGGATCCCTCACGCCACCCATGGTTGTGAGGTTCCATGAGGAACCTCATTATCAGAGCAAAGCAAACAACGCTCTGGGATTTGAGGGCTTTCAGAGCTCAGGCTTGACCCTGCTTGGGCAACCACGCTCATTAAAGCTGCTTTGAAAAAATAAAATATTCACAGAAATAAAATCCCTGCATGAAAAACAGGTTTCCTATTGTCCACTCAATCTGGGACCCCCCCAAAGCCAGGACCACAACAGACCCCCAGACTCACACCCCTAAATGTCCCCAAGGATGGGGTGTTCAGTCTCCTGCAGGGAAGATTTCTGCCCAAATCCAGCACCCCCAGCCCCTCATGACCAGGCACAGTGCCAGCATGGCGTGGAGATGGACAGTCACCAGCCTGGGGGGACCATGGTCCATCCCCAGGGCCATCTCGATCCTCTGTCCTGCCCCCTCCCACCCCAGACTGAGCACCCTCGAGTAAAAATAGAAATCCAGCTTCCTATCTCCTGGCAGCGGGAGCGGAGGGTGACCTCACTGCGAGGCAAGTCCCAGCATGTCCAGGCAAGCCCAGGCAGGTAGCAGGCTGGGGACATGTTTCAACACCCTGACTGGACACCCTCCAGCCCTCCTCGCCTGCGTCAGGCGCCCATCTCCTCATCCTCAGACCACCACCCTGGTCCAAGTGCCACCCCAGAGCCCTACAGCTGGAGATAACAGCTTCACCCTGACTCATGGGGACAGATTGATGGAGCCACCAAAGTGGGAAGGACCAGGGGCAGGTCATGTCCCGTCCCAGAGGGCTGGGGTGGCTTTTAGCAGCTTCTCCAGAGCTTCAAGGCTTCCTGGAGAACCCCAAGGTTTGGGCAAAGAGGTGACACAGGTGCTCAGTTGGGTTAGAACCTCACCCAGCCAGGCTGGGAGATGAAGGGACACCCCCCCCAACCAGCC
>NW_010308082.1:0-675 GCF_000700745.2 Antrostomus carolinensis
CCACACACACACACCCCTCCACGGGGAATGTCACTCGTGGGAGGACTCCTGCAAACAACATGGGGCTTGGGGGTCCCGCACGGGCACTGCCTCCCGTGGGGGTCCTGGTTGGGGCTGGGGAAGGTCCTGTCCCCCGGGGGGTCCCGTCCCTCTGCGGGGCTCAGCCCCCACCCAGCTGCAAGGACCTACAGGGACCCTCAGTCCACTAAGCCCTGACCCACTGTCCCCCTGCGTGGGACCTGCTGACACAGAGCCTCGTGGGGATGGGGACACCAGGGACAAGGATACCAGGGATGGGCATGCCAGAGACAGCAGGGACAGAGACACCAGGGATGGGGATGCCAGGGACACCAGGGACACCAGGGACAGAGACACCAGGGACAGGGATGCCAGGGACAGAGACACCAGGGATGCCAGGGACAGCAGGGACAGAAACACCAGGGATGGGGACACAAAGGACAGGGATGGCAGGGACGGAGATGCCAGGTACCAGGCACCGCAGCTCCTGCTGCGTGCGGGGCTGTGGGGACAGCTGCCCAGGGAGGGACACCAGGGACAGGGACACCAGGAACACCAGGGACAAGGATGCCAGGGACAGAGACACCCAGGGACAGGGACAGCAGGGACAGAGACACCAGGGATGGAGACATCAGGGACACCAGGGACAGAGACACC
>NW_010308082.1:825-2374 GCF_000700745.2 Antrostomus carolinensis
AGCTGCCCAGGGCCAGTGGGGTCAGACTGGGGCAAAAGGGGGGATCTGGCAGCCACTAGGGCTGCCTGAATGTCACCAAGTCAAATGGGACCAGTGAGAGAGACGTGCCCAGGACTGGGCCACCATCCCACAGCACTGGGACCTTCACCCAGAGCTGGAGCATCTCAGCGAGGTGTTGGCCATAGACCAATAAACCCCACGTGGGGACAAAGTCAGGGGGCTCAGGGCAGCATTTGCTCCACAGCCTGAGGGTCCCCCAACCACTCACCCCACGCAGCTCCAACTGGGACCAGCATCCCTGCCCCCTTCCAGCATCACCCCAACCCTGTGGGACCTTGACCTCCTGTTTTCCCACCTTCCTCCTCAACTTTACAGGCCAGGCAGCTTGTTTCTCTCTTTGCTGGGCACCACATTGGGGAAGGGGCTGCTTTGATTCCCCCCCCCAGATGCCACCAGGCAGTGCCAGGAGGGAGCAGAGGGCCCCTCTAGCAAGCAAGCAACCCATGCCCACATCTACAAGATTAAGGGTTTATTATCATCTTAACTCTTTATTATAAAGATATATTTACACCAATAAATCTTTACAGACTCAAGAGATGTGGTCAACAAGACCTGGTGGCACTCAGAGCCACCAAAGGGCCCCCACTTCGGCATCTGTCTCACACAGAGACCCCAGTGCCCACCCTCCACCCCCTATTCTCCTGCTGTCCCATGGTGTGGAGCAGGCGGGTGGGGACAGAGCCCCACAGTGTGTCCTGGGTGGGCACCCCACACCTCAGGGGTCTCCAGGAGGTGGGTTTGCCAGCATGAAGGGGACCCCACGCTCACTGGGGAGGGGAGGGCAGCCCACCCAGGGGGCAGGATTAGCACCATGGACATAAATAGACCCTTCCACCAGGACAAGGTACATGTTCATTAGGTTGCCCAGAGAAGCTGTGGCTGCTCCTCCCTGGAAGTGTTTGTGGCCAGGTTGGATGAGGCTTTGAGCAACCTGGTCTAGTGGAAGGTGTCCCTGCTGCTGGCAGGGGGGTTGGGACTGGATGAGCTTGAAGGTCCTTTCCAATCCAAACCAGTCTGGGAGTCTGGGATTCATCTCAGCACGGATGGGGCAGGGATGGGGCAGGAGCCCCGAGGGAGCTCACAGACCCTGCAGAGAAGATCCTACTCCTGACAAAGTGCTTTGCTCAAAGCCCACGTGTCCTGGAGAGCTGATAGCCAAGGTGGCCCTGTGTCCAGTGGGACAAGGGACATCATAGCAACCACCCAGCCCCACCACGGCTACGTGGGCAACCTGCTCCCAGGCAGTGAGGGGAGGCAGGAGGCACCCACGGTGCGAGCCAGGGGACAGCGTCAGGGAGGAGGTGACACCAGCTGAAGGCTCACAGGTGGGACCTGGTGCTCAGGGCCAGGAGACAAGCAGAGCAGGTGAGGACACAGAGCAGGAGATGGCAGATGTGTCCCTGGAAGGCTGGTGACAACCCTGCAACAAGAACAAACCCAAGGTATGTGTGAGTCCCCCCAGCCAGCAGCGTCACACGTGTGTCCCCAT
>NW_010308083.1:0-374 GCF_000700745.2 Antrostomus carolinensis
CCCCCAATTTGGGGTGATTCAAAGGGGGTGTTCCCCCCAATCTGGGGCACTCCCACGGGGGTTTCCCCCCCAAATCGGGGTGCTCCCGGGGGGTGTCCCCCCAAATTCTTGTCCCCTTTCTGTCCCCATTGTCCCCCCCAAACTGGGGCACTCCCAGGGGACTGTGCCCCCCCAACTCCTGTCCCCTATGTGTCCCCCCAAATCAGGGTGCTCCCAGGGGGTGTCCCCCCAAAATCAGGGCACTCTCAGGCAGGTGTCCCCCCCAATTCTTGTCCCCTCTGTGTCCCCCCAATCTGGGGCACTCCCAGGGGGCGTCCCCCCCAAATCGGGGTGGTCTCAAGGAGGGTGTCCCCCCCAAACTGGGGTGCTCTGAG
>NW_010308084.1:0-206 GCF_000700745.2 Antrostomus carolinensis
GAGCCGGCCAGACCGGGGTGAGGGCTGGACCTCAAAGGGGGTCCCAACATCCCCCACCCTGGGGTGCAAGGAGCACACCAGGGTGCACCACAGCACGGCACACTGGTACGGCACGGCACACCAGTATGGCACACCGGTATGGCACAGTACACTGGCATGGCACACCAGTACAACAAGCAGACCGGCATGGCATGGCACACCGGCAT
>NW_010308085.1:0-434 GCF_000700745.2 Antrostomus carolinensis
GGGTACCCACCCTGCCTGGATCCAGCCACTGATCCCACCCTCATCCTCCTTCCTCCCAGTGCCTTCCTCCGGCCCCAGCAATGTCTCAGCGTTGGCCACCAGCTCCAGCAGCATGCTGGTCCAGTGGAGTGACATCCCGGCAGCAGACTGCAACGGCCTCATCCTGGGCTACAAGGTGAGCTCCTACGGTAGCCCCGGAGCTGTGGCTCTGCCTGCCCACAGCCCTGCCTGTGCCCTGCCAGATTCACCCGCAGACCTGGGCAGCATGGTGTTCCCTGGGGAGATCTGTTGGGGAAGAAGTTCACAAGGGCATGGAGCAAGAGGACGAGGGGTGATGGTTTTAAACCAGAAAAGCGGAGATTTAGGTTGGATCTGAGGAAAAAAATCTTCAATATGAGGGTGGTGGATCATTGGAACAGGTTGCCCAGAGAGGT
>NW_010308085.1:560-1244 GCF_000700745.2 Antrostomus carolinensis
GAGCCGTTCCGTGATTCCATTAATCACCCTGCAGACTACCAGGTCCCTGGTCGTGCTGAGAGCTGGTGCCCATCTGTGCCAGCCTTTGCCACACTGCTCCATGCCTGGCCATGTCACACGGAGTCTTTTGCAGGTGATGTACAAGGAGAAGGACTCGGATGCTCGTGCCCAGTTCTGGCTGGCAGAGGGCAATGCCTCCCGCAGCGCCCAACTGACCGGGCTGGGAAAATACACGCTCTACGAGATCCGTGTGTTGGCCTTCACCAGGATGGGTGATGGTGTGCCCAGCCGGCCCCCCGTCCTCGAGCGGACGCTGGATGATGGTGGGTAACAGCACCTGGATGGGCAGAGAGAGACCTGAACAGGCTGGGGGGTCCTCTGGGTGTGTAAGGCCTTCTAATGCCATCCCATCCTCGTCCTCATCCCCATCCCATCCCGTCCCCGTCCTCATCCCCATCCTCATCTCCATCCTCATCCCCATCCCATCCCAGTTCCATGGGGTGATCCCTCTCCCCCTAACCAGGACACCCAGGGCTCCCATTCCCAGGAGATGGGCTCTGGCACTTTGCATTCCTTGGTGAACCCCATCTTTCTCCCCATCATCTTTCTCCCCCCACCAGTGCCTGGCCCCCCCATGGGGCTCCTCTTCCCTGAAGTGAGGACCACCTTGGTGAGGCTCATCTG
>NW_010308085.1:1269-1561 GCF_000700745.2 Antrostomus carolinensis
GGGTGGCCCCTGTGGGCCCCCCCCCCGCCGCACCCAACGGCATCATCCTGGGTAGGTGGGGAGCCAGCCTGGTTGTGCCATGCTGGGATATTCTGCAGAGGGATGCTCCTGTGGGAGCAGGGACCAGCTCCCTGAGATCCCTTGGGCATCTCAGAGCCCATTGTCCCCAGGGCTTCATGTGACCCCCCTGCACAAGTAGCCAAAACCTCCTTGTTGCCAGCCCTGTGCATGGGCAGGGATGGAAGAGGGAGACGTGCACAGGGGGACCAGGATTGTGTCCCCTCCACCAACT
>NW_010308086.1:0-1480 GCF_000700745.2 Antrostomus carolinensis
CAGATCTGTGAAGCTTTTCTCAGATGTTCTTATTTCCAGTGCTTTGTGCTGCGTTTACTCATTTTGTGAGCATTAAAAATGACACAGAAGGACATGTGAAGTGTACTCTGGGAACTCTGAATGGAGCTTGCCGTTTTTTAGCAGATGTTCTGGTTCTTAGGTTTCCTATAAAGCAGAATGCTTGTACTGGTACAAGAAAGGCTGGGTTTGTTTTTTTTCTTAATATCTTGTAATTTTCCACTGTGTTCTTCAGCAGCTGAGACGTCCCCCCTAGTGTGCCACTCCAGGAAGTGCATTTGTTGTGGGAGAGATTTGTTGTTGAGAGATCCGAATTTTAGATGTTGCAAATGTGCTTCTGGAAATAATATATATTGCGTGTAAAAGCTGTGGGGAAGATAAACAAGCCACTAGCCATTGCCACGTAAGCATGTATGAAGAGTAACTTTTGAGCAAATAAATATTTTTTTAATTGACAATAAATGTGTATTTCCATTTGAAGACAGTTCTCAAAACGTCTGAATTTTCAGTCAGTTCTTTAAGGCTTTTGCAGTTTCAACTCTACATAAAAGAAGACATAACACAGATTTAAGCTGAAAAGCTGATTTGTTTAAGACCAAGAGATAATCTTCACATTAGCTACAGTTAGTCACAGGTCGATGTTCAATAGATTCATGACACGCTGCTGAACAAGGGTAGGAAGACAGGAGCAATAGAGTTTCTTACACCGATACAGAAACTGTTCCCATTGATACGTTGTTATTTATATCAAATGTAGCCAGTTCCAGTGGTCTGACACTTGGCGGTGCTTATGGCACCTTACACTGAATGGAAGCATCGTTAATCCTGCACTAGAATTTCTCTGTATGCCAGTGAAATGCATTTTAGGATAAAATCCTTTCTAAACTAGGCATTAATTGAGTTTTTAGAACACTTTTAGCTGGCCTTAGACTCTGCAAGTTTTTACCAGATAGTATTTTAATATGATTAAATTTTGTGTTTGATCCGCCTTTATTTAATAAGGTTACAATGAGTGATTTATGACTATTAAAAATTTGCTTGTTTTTCTTCCCCTTCCAGGATACTTCTGCTGTTTGTCTCAATATTTTCTTTGTATTCGGTGCATCTCCTTTTGAAGACTGCCAATGAAGGAGGTAGGGCAAATTAACTGTTTTTTACAAACATATGGTATTTGTTTCATATGGTTGGTATCTTGGTGAAACGCACCCTTCCAATGGGTTATTTTGTTTTCTCTTAGGATCTTTATTGTATGAACAGTTGGGAATGAAGGCATTTGGTATGGCTGGAAAACTTGCTGCTTCTGGATCAATTACAATGCAGAACATTGGAGGTGAGGACAAGATCTTAAAATGTCTGTACTGTCAATAGTAATTGTTCCCTGCTTATTCTTGGAGACCTTTTTTTTCACACAACATGTGTTCATTAACTGCTTGTGTTCAAGTGAAGTTATGAAACATGTTAT
>NW_010308087.1:0-3590 GCF_000700745.2 Antrostomus carolinensis
GGGAAGGGAAGGGAAGGGAAGGGAAAAAGGCTGCAGCAGTGGGATGCTGGTGCAGAGGAATCAGAGAACCTCCAAGAGTGCCTGATGGGATGAGGGGCTCGTTGTCTCCATCAACAGGGGTTATCACCCACCTCTGCTCCTGAAAGCGCAGCCAAAATAGTGGTGACCTGGCAGCTGGTGGCTCCTCCACAACTGGAACGGCAAGGAGTGATAGAACCATAGAATATTGTGAGTTGAAGGAACCCACAAGGATCATGAAGTCCAACTGCTGTCCCTGCACAGGACAATCCCAACATTCAGCCCATGTCCCTGAGGGCCTTGGCCAAATGCTGCTGGAATCTTGTCAGGCTTGGTACCATGAGCACCTCCCTGGGGAGCCTGTTCCAGTGCTCCACCACCCTCTGCCTCAAGAACCTTTTCCTCATGGCCAACCTCACCCTCCCCTGCCACATCTTCCTGCCATTTCCTCTGCTCCTGATATTCGTTGGTGGCCAGAGAGAAGAGATCAGCGCCTGCCCCTCCTCTTCCCCCTGGGAGGAAGTTCTAGACCTTGATGAGATCTCCTCTCAGTCTCCTCTTCTGCAGGCTGAACAAACAAATGGGGCAGTGCTGAGGGCTGATGGGGACACTCCAGGGAAGGGCTGGATGGCTGTTTCCCCACTCAAGGAGTTGACTCCTGCTGGCACCCTCCAGCCAACCCCTCATCTCCCCATGCCTTCGGTTCCTCACTCATGGGGACGCAGAAGGACAAAGCTGCCACAGCACTAGTCTCCCACTGTCCGAGCAGCTGGCTGACCTTCTCCAGGCTCTCCAGAGGCCACCTCCCACGCCCTGCAGTAAAAGCAGCCCCATGGGGCTGTTCCAGCCTAACTGGGCTGAGGTCGGGCACAGCACACACCCCGTTTCTTTCACAAGACGCTCACTGCCAAGCTCAGCCCTGGCAAGTGGCCGTGCTGGGCTAATGGGACTTAATGGAAACCTCGGAATCAATTCTTCGCTCCCTGAAGAAAATCCCCCCTGGTTCACGCAGCCAAGGCTGTGATACTGAAAATGGCTTCGGATTGCATGGAAAAAGGAGGAGAGGAGAAGAAAGGACCTTGTAGTTCCACAATAAAGGGGGTCAAAGCAAAACTTTGCTGGGTAAGTGACGGGTCCATATGCATTTCCCCGGCGTGGTGCAGGGCTGTGGCCTGTCCCAGGGCTCTGTGGGGACATGGGACATCTCCCCAGCAGCAGGATGGGGAGCCTGCTGGTAGCACTCACCCTCCCAATTACAAACTCCGGTTTTTCTGAAACCCCCCAAAACGTGTCAAGCTGCCTCATGCCACGGAGAGGTGGACAACAAGACAGAGGTGGGGTGTGTGTTATCCCACACATGGTGCCCATCACCCCCAGCCCCCCAAGGGGACCTTTCCATGGCACGCCAAGCAGCCCTCCTGGACACTGTAATTCATTTTACACAGAGGAGGTGGGTGACTGCACAACCCGAGCCCTCCTTATCCCAAGCTCCACTCCAAGATGCTCCACTGGTCTCTCAGGAACAGCTGAGAGAAAGTCTCAGGACCCTGAGGACCCAAGATCCGTGCCCTGCGAAGGAGTTGGGGCTGGATTGGACCCACTCCTGTCTTTGCTGTCATTGCCACAGGTGTGTGTGAGCGGGAATGGTGGCTCCCTTTGTTAGGTGTGATGTACACTGAGAATTCACAGGTAGGACACACCGAATCAGACAAATCGGTAAGACAAACAGCTTCAGGCCATTCTGCATTTCAATGCCAACACCTGGGTAAAACTCTGCTCCTTCAGACTGGAATTTCATTTCACAGAGAGCTTGTTCATACAACCAGGCACTGCCATCCCCAAGTCCCAGGGACGCCTGCCCCTCTCCTGGTGGGAGGGGGCCAGGCTCTGCCACGAACAGAAGAATCCCCCCCAAAATTTATTAAACTTCAATCAAACAATGCAGAAGGCTGCAGAGACAACAGTAGCATTTAATGAGCCAGCCTTGTTGGCTCTGTGACAGTCAAAGAAGGCTCCTGAAAGGTGCCCGACTTCCAGACTTTGTCCACAAACCCTCCTCACTCTTTGTTCCGCAGAAGAAAGGACTCGTGAAGTGGTTCATTAGGGCTGGTTAAATGTGGGTTTGGATTTTCTCTCCTCCTCCCACAGGCCAGATATGATTATTATTTTTTTTTCTCCACTTTCTTATCTTGCCACAATTTATTTATTCCAGAATTTTGTCTCTTTCTTCAGAGCAGAGGAGCAGAAACACCTCGTGATTCAGAGTAAATGCAGACCCTGGGTGGGCCTGGAGACTCCAGGGTAAGGCATTCTCTCCCTGGGGCATTTAATTCCCCCACGAGTGCATTTGCCTCCGGTCACCCCAAAACAGGGCTGGGGTTCCTGCAGGCAGGCTGCCCCAGGATGGAACAGGCTGTGGACAGGCAGGAAGGAAAAACCAAAGCAAGGCTGGTTTTCCAGCTGGGAAGATGCTCCCCTCCCAGTTTAGGATGCAGGCAGCATCGCATCCAGAACTGCACAGCTGCACGGAGCAATTCAAAAATTGTCTTCTTGGACTCCAATGTGCCAATTTTTCAAATTTACGGCCATTTTCAGTATTACAGCTTGTGGCACTGAAGCCAGGAGGATGGTCTTCAGGGAGCAAGGAGCGAGGCAGAGGTGACCATCACCACACGCTGCCGCAGAACGGCCTCTCCTCCAGCTGCTGTGGGGTGGGAGCCTGGGAAGAACGGGAAGGGGGAGGCTTTAATGACCAAATACCATCAGACCTTGGAGCAGCGGGATGTGACCCGGGTGCTGCAGGAAGCAGGAGCACAAGATGCCAGGTCAGAGCACCCTGTCTAGACCAGGAGGGTTGGCAGCAGCTCCCGCACTGTTTCAATATGCCTGGTTGAACTCCAGGCTGACGACAGTCAATGAGCCCTTGGGCTGGAGCCAGGGCTGTGGGACTCTGCTTACAGCTCACAGAAACACACTTAATTGAGGGACTGATTGCAGCTGCTTCGGGGACTAGGCGAAGGGGGGGGTGAATCCCGGGGGACACGTGCAGCGACTGCGACACACCGCAGCCTCGTTGCTGGGAGCGGGTTTGGCCGCGGGTGTTTTGGGTACGGCGACGCATGCGGCACTTCCCCTTGCAGCTCTGGCACAGCTTTATTTATACGATAGGAAAATGCTGTTCAGGGCTAAGGCTTTCCCAAAAATCCCCTAGGAAAGCCTTTCCGGGCAGAACCTGGCCCAGCTCAGAGCTGCTGTCATTACCAGCAACACCCACCATGGCTAATAGCTCTGTCTGGCAGGAAGAAACAAGGTGGTGGTGGCTTTCACTGCTGGGCTGTGACACCTTCTGCTATGGGGGGGTGTTTTTTCCCCATTCCCCTCCCCAGCTGGTCCCATCCCCCTGCTCCACGAATCCCCCACAGCCTCGCTTTGCCTTTATTATTATTTATTTAGCAAGTATTTATTTTTATTTGCAAATTTTATTATTGTTCCTCAAAAAAAAACCCCCAAGCTGTGCTCTTGCTGTACAGTGGCTTTGCAGGGTGCTGGGACAGAGGGTGCTGCAGGGGCAG
>NW_010308088.1:0-1331 GCF_000700745.2 Antrostomus carolinensis
TCTCTTTTTATCCCTGATTTCCTTCAGAAAGGAAATCGTGTAAAGAGTAGTCCTGGCCTTTTTTTATGTAGGGACTGGAAGAATAACTTGTTGGGGCCCGGGTCCCTCCAGTTTAGGTCTTCTGGAGTGAGGCTGAAGAAAGCTCCGGGAGATGTTTCTGCCTGGACATGGGTCTGTATTACTCTGTTATGTAAATGACTAGATAAAGGGGCTTCTGTAATGCCCAGGACAGGGTTTGAGCTAGCTGTAATTCTGTCCAATTGAGAAATAGGTCAAGTAGGCAACATGTTAAAATAACCCGTGAGCTGTAAGGGTTGGCAATGCACGGGGAAACCTGCCACAGAAGTACCTGGCGAGGAAGCATCTCCCCTTTCCTCTTCAGAAAAAAGAAGTTTGGTCCTGGTGACTGGGCCTGTTGCAGAACCTTTCAATGTAAATGATACGAGATGGAGAACTGAAGAGTAGGAGAGCCCCAAATTATTTTATATCCCTCTCTTAGTGGACTATGTGTTCAACCTCTTTGGCTTAGAGAGAGGATGGCCCATAATTTTTGTGCATGAAATACGTATTTGAGTGTTTAAGCAGTGTTTTACAGCTATTCCATACTGTAACTCTTGTGTAGATTGTTTTCTTTTTCGGTATCCGTATTTTTGCTGGCTTGCTCTATCTGTTGGTGTCGCAGAGCAAGAGATTTAACTAATGGGGAAAGCTGTGAGGAAGAAGCTGTGCATTTGAATTTTCTAATATAGCATTTTAAAATATTTCAGTATCGGAATCACAGAATGGTTTGGGTTGGAAGGGACCTTTCAGGGTCATCTAGTCCAACCTCCTGCAGTGAGCAGGGACATCTTCAACTAGATCAGGTTGCTCAGAGCCCCATCCAGCCTGACCTTGAATGTTTCCAGGGATGGGGCTTCTACCATGTCTCCGGGCAACCTGTGCCAGTGTTCTACCACCTTCATTGTAAAAAATTTTTTCCTTGGCCTATTGCTAAAGGCTCATCTCTTTTTGTCTTTCCTCTGCCCTCAAGCCTTGCTTTGCCATGGGAAGATGAGATGCATCAGCACCATAAATGTTACCATGAACTGGCATGATCTCCAGCCAAAACTTTATCGGTTCTCAGGCTAACTAGCCAAACTTCTCCTACAACTACGGCCTTTCAGGGGCAAACAGTCCTATCGTTTTGGTGGAATTGCACTGTTTCTGAAGTTTTTCTCCCAAGTTTTCTGATGATGTTCAGACCATTTCAGCTGGGACTCGTTTCTCCTCCTTCAGGTCACCCTTTCAGGTAGACGAGGGAAAAGTCTGTTGGCAAAGGGGAGGCCTGTGCA
>NW_010308089.1:0-4874 GCF_000700745.2 Antrostomus carolinensis
CGGTGAGTCTGGAAGGGGTGTTTGGTGCCCCTGGAAGGCTGTCAGGCTGGAGGCAGGGGGTTGAAGCGGGGTGTCCAGCCTTGCTGTGCCCTTCACCTCTTTCTCCTTTCAGGAGACGAGCATCGCTTTGGGGGTCCAGACTCCTTGACTCGACCCCCTATAAAAGGACATAGATCGGCAGGGATGGTTATTGTGCTTGTGAAGGTGCTGAGATGCATGAGACCAGAGGGAATGGAGTTTATTGGGTTTTTAGCTCCTTTGCAGGTTTTTCCCGTGGTTCTGGCGTACAGGTGAGGAAATGCTGCCAGATGAGGAGTGCTTCTTGGCCTTCAAAAAGGATTTTTGGCCCTGCTGATGGCAGGGGGGTTGGAACTGGATGATCTTTTAAGGTCCCTTCCAATCCAAACCATTCTATGATTGGTGCATGTAGAGCACGCTGAAGCCCTGAGGTGGCTGTTTTGCTTAGTGCTTCACTTGGAATGGGATTTTGTCACAGTGTTAAAATGAGGAATAACTGATGTTACTAACACTGCTTGGGTCTTAAAGGGCTGAATTTATTTAAATTGATATTAAAGGATATTGAGCTGTAAAACCAGATTGCTGTAAGACAGCTCTGTACGGTGAGTAGCATTGCTTGCGAGGAATTGGGGCTTGCATGTCCTTGCTCTGCAGCACAAGCATCTGTTGGTACTTGCTCTTGGACACTTGTGTTAGAGACGTGTGGCACCTTATTTCTTTAGTTGATGAAAACTTTATCCTTCTCAAAACTTTAAAGACATAATATAGTAAGTTGTGTAGTACAGTCACGTGGCTTTAGCCTGTCATTCCATCAGAAAACTGCAAGCAAATTGTATTTCCTCCCCTTTTAGTCTGTTGGTCTGTTTTGAGTTGGGCTGTATACGTTACTAGTACCTGGCAGTTCTCAGATGGATGAGTTGGGCTAAGCCTGAGACTTGTCCATTTCCATCTGTGTTCTTGGCTCAGGGCTGTCACCAGGCTCTTATTAGAGCTGCAGTGCATGGCCTGAATTATGTGGCACTGAGCTGCCAGTGTTATGCTTCAGAAGCAGAATTTCCAGGAGGCATAGAAAAATCTTATCTTAAGGAAGGAAGAGAGAGGTTATGAGTATTTCTTTAGGAAAGTACAAAGGTTTATCTGTGAAAAAAGCTGGGGGAAGCTCTTGCTCCCAAATGATGGTACTAATATGCTTAGTATTTTAAAAGTGGCTGGGCTGCTTTAGGAAGTGCAGCTGAGCATGGGGGTTTTTTTAATACAGACATGTCTAAAAATGAGGTTGTGGGAAGAGATGTGCTCCCCACGCTTCCCCAAGCTCTTAACAGTGGTATTTGATTATAGTCACAATGGGCAGGCGTAAAAGGATGATGTTAAAAGACCCTTTATACAGGAGCAAAGGAGTAATTTTCCCTCTCACAGTCCTCCCACCTGTAGCTATACAGTATTGTTTGGTTTTTTCCTGCAGAGTTTAGAGGAACGCAGGGTCTGTGAGCCAGCGGGACAAGCAGGGCAGATTTTTATAGGGACATAATTGTCGTGCTTCCCTGAGAGCAGAATGGAAACAAAACCACAACTTGAGAAACTGGTTTCTGGCTTCTGCTTAGAGGTTTTTAAATGCAGATTAGGAAACTTGATTCTAGAACTAAAAAGCTTTAAGAGCCTGCAAACTCTGCCTCGAATTGAATCGGGCACCTTGTAGCTCAATGAGCTAAAGATTCGCGCTAGCAATCTCCACTGAAGTTGTGTTACAGGAGAGCGTGCGACTGTAGGAGTTACAGACGGGCACGAGGTGTTCCTGGCACTGGAGTTTGTGCTCTCTAGTTGCTGTGGAGCATTGCAGCGTGTCGCTGCAGCCTTATCTCTGTTCAGAAAAAGATTGAACCCATAGGGATAGAGATATACCAACCAGACTTAAAACAATAAATTCCATCATGTTAAAATAGTGGCTTTATGTTTTGGTTTATAAGCCTGTAGTTTATGAACTTGCAGATTTCTAATCCCTTTGATGAAAGCAGTGTATGGAATGGGGATATGAAGAAGATTGCTGTCTTTTGGCAGGTGACTGTGCAGGAGGTGGCTAGTCTGGCAGATCTGTGGTAGGTTGGAAGATCCTCACTGGCTGCCGGGGAGGCAGGAGTCATCCTTTGGGTAGGAGGCTGAAGGCCTTGTAAGGGAAGAACAGGCATGTCTGGACTGGAATTTGTATTTCTAGGAAAGTTAAACTTCCTAAAAGGAGAGTTTACTTTTTTCTGGAGAGGGTACCATCTGTGCTGTCTGCTTGCCGCAATACTCCTCTTGTTGGCAATACCTGTTGTTACAGAAGGTGGTGATTCACAAGCCGTCTTCCTGTGAGAAAAGAAGTTGTATGTGTTTACATCTGTCCTATTTGCAACAACTGTTAAGAATGCTTTGAGAGACACAGAGTAAGGCAAAGAAGGTGAGAGGAATTAAAAAGTATGGAATGCTTGAGCAGCCTTCTTTGGATTCACAGATCTTTCTGGTCTCATGATTTCTAGCCACCACTGCTAGTGAGATTTTTCCTTGCAAAACCGCAGTACATAGTGCAATGTGATGGGTATGTTGTTTGGTGTTCCTGAAGATCGAGTAATTTGGTGAGTATCTTCAGTCTTAGCTTGGTGGGCAATCAATCATTTAACAGGTTGTGCTGTTAGTTGGTTACAGTTAATTTTCTTCATAGACAGAGTTAATTTTCTTCACAGCAGCTGGCATGGGGCTTTGTTTTGGATCTGTGCTGAGAACAGTGTTGATAACACAGGGATGTTTTCATTATTGCTGAGCAGGGCTCACACAGAGCCAAGGCCTTTTCTGCTCCTCACCCCACCAGCCCATGGGCTGGGGGTGCACGAGAAGCTGGGAGGGGACAGAGGTGGGACAGCTGACCCCAACTGAGCAAAGGGATATTCTAGACCATATGGGGTCATGCTTGGGGCATAAATATGGGGGAAGAAGGAAGGGGTGTGTGATTGGAGTGATGGTGTTTTGTCTTCCCAAGTAACTGCTGTGCATGATGGAGCCCAGCTTTCCTGGAGATGGCTGACACCTGCCTGCCCATGGGAAGGAGTGAATGAATGCCTTGATTTGCTTTATCTATTAAACTGTCTTTATCTCGACTCATGAGTTTTCTCACTTTTACCCTCCCAATTCTCTCCCCCATCCCACCAGGGCAGAGTGAGCGAGGGACTGCATGGTGCTTAGTTGTCACCTGGGGTTAAACCATGCCACATGTTTTTAAGATGGTTTTGAAACATACAGTATCCCACTCACTATGTGCAGATACTTTGCTGTTGTACCTGTGACTTAATATCTTAGATTAAAACATAGTTTTCTCCCTTTTATATGTTTTGGGTTGTTTTTGGTTTTTTTCCTGCTGTACAGTTGGCATACACTGGCATGCTAAAGTTACCAGAACATATTAGAAATAGACTTTTCTTGAGGTAAAATGAATAAACACTAGGTGGCAAGCTATGTGTTGCCTTGGCACGTATGGCAAAAGGGCTATAGACACACATTAAACCCCGGGAGAGCCCAGTACTGTCAAAAGATTAAAAGGGCCCAGTGTGAATGTTACAGAGAAAAAGTTTTTTACCAATTGTATTTTTCCTTTTGGTGTTTCCTCTGCATCTGCCCTTCAGCTTGATCACTGTGTCCTAGTCTCTTTGACAGCAGTACTACAGCTTTCATTCCATACCTGAAATTGTTTTGTCCCTTCCTTGAATCTGGGCAACCGTGTGGTTACACTTTATCCTTTCAGACCTCTTCTGGTTGGAGTTCTGCTTCTGAGTGGCTTTCCAGCCCTGACCTTTGCTCTGTGCCTTCTGTCACTTTATTCTTTCTAGTTAGTAACATTAGCCAAGTTGGGTTTCAGCATCTGAATGGCTGTGTAATTTGGCAAACAATCTGAAGGTGTGGGTTTAGATTCTTCCCAGCTACCTGAGGGGATGAAGTTAGGAGCACAGGTGCCCCAGATTGCCATTATGGTTAATGAGAGAGAGAAAGAGATGCAATAAAGGATGGCTTGGACTACTGAAATAGTTTCTACTACATAAAAAGGGGACTTATGTTCTATATTTGCTTCTCTCTCTTTTCCCTTCTGTCTAGTGCTATGGAAGACAGCACAATTATTGTAAGTTTTGTGCCCAAAGCTGTGGGAAAAATTCTCTTTACTGTCATGCTTGTGTATTTACTAGTTTACACTGAATCCCTTCAGTGTGAGGCATTTCTTGGCTCTCAGCATTTGGTGTCTTGATGTCTGGGGTTGGTTTTTTTCAAGAGTTTTTAAGCCAAGGGCTTCTAAAAATAAAAATAAAATTAAAAAAAGTGTGTGGTGGTGTAGACAGCTATATTTGTAGTGAACTCGAATTTACCATAAGCTTTTCAAGTCTCAGTTGCTTTTGGTTACACTTTAAGAAAGTATCTCTTGGGAAATCAAAACTTGAAAATCACTGTATGTTCTGAAATGATGTCTTGGTCCTTCAGTTTTGTGATATTATGAGCACAAATGATACTGCACCTATACCAATACTCTTTTTCTTTTCTTTTCTCCCCCCCTTCCTCCTGACAGGCAGTTCTTCAACTTACTTTCATCAAGAGAATCTAATAAAGGAAAAAGCAAAGGCTTATGACAGTAACGAACCTGAGAAACCAGCAGAGCATCAACCAAACATTTATACACCGTTAAAAGGTAACAACACTAGTTTTATCAGTACCTTTTCTATGATGTAAGAAATGACTGCTTAAATGTGCTAAAATTACATTCACTCAGTTCTGTTACAAAAGGGGGAGTTGTTGAGTTGAAATCTGGATAGATGAAGAAGTTCCTAAAAAAAATTATATATATT
>NW_010308090.1:0-201 GCF_000700745.2 Antrostomus carolinensis
CATCCTGGCCCTGGGGGTGCCCGGGGTGCAGGGCTGAGCCCATGTGGGCAGAGTGCACAGGGGGACAGGGGGCACTACGGGGTGTGTCAGCTGGCAGAGCAGGACCCCCTCGCTCCTGGCCTTGTGGGGCAGCCTGGCAGGGGCTGCTTGCACCAACCCAGCTGTGAAGGCTGCCGAGGACTCAGCTGCGAGGGAGGGGGG
>NW_010308090.1:280-647 GCF_000700745.2 Antrostomus carolinensis
GCTGCTGGTTGCAAGCCATCTTTAGGCTTCAGAGTTAATGCCTGGGTGGGTTGCGGCTCACCCTCCCCTCTGTGCTGCAGATAAGGTGGATGCCCAGGGGCTACCTGCAGGGCTGGTGTTGGGGGCCAGGCAGGAGCTGGGGTGGGAAGGATGATGGGCTGATGGGCAGGGGCTGAAGCAGAGCAAGTGCCCCGTGCCCAGCTCTGCCCACTGTCATGCAGCCAGGACAGGGAGGGGGCTTCACCAAGGGCTGCTGCGTCAGGAGGGAGCAAGGCTGGGATCGACAGTCGGCAGGAGCCCCCCACTGGGGTGGGCTCCCGGGAGATGCTGGTGTTGAGAGGGGCCGCTTGGCATCCTGTGGGAGCTC
>NW_010308091.1:0-8807 GCF_000700745.2 Antrostomus carolinensis
AACTTTCATGTCCTAGCATAATTCAGGCCACAAATCCTTCTTGTATTTGAAAAAATGATTTTTTCCAGTGTCCTTTTCAACAGTGGTGTATCAACAGTGGTGTTTAAGAGGACATCTGAGAAGGTCTACATAGGGTCGATCCCCTAGAGCTAAGGGCGGAGTAAGAGCTAAGCAGGTCTGCAGCACAGGGTCTGACTCTTGCCCTCAGCACCCAGAGCTCCCATTTCACTGATGTGCAGGAGGGAAAGGGAGCAACCAGGCTGTTCATACCTCCTCTGCCACCCACGTGTAAATTTACAGGTGCATATAGGTTAAGATCAGGCTTTGAGATGAGACATAAGATCCCACCACCCAGGGATCCCACCAACCAGCAAGTGTGGGCATTTCCCAAAATTAGTATATTTTGCTGCATTTAAGCTCATCATGCTCAAGAGGCTTGAAACCCTCTGTTCAAAAACAACTTGATTTTTCTCTGCCTTTTTGGAGGCTCAGTCCTAAACCTGCCTGCATGCTGGGTCCTGGCAGTATCTCAGTAAGTGGAAGATTGCAGGGTTGCAAAGAGACACGTGTTGAGATGGGCAATCAGTGCTGTTGCTCAGTGATGTTGACCAAAGAGCCCTTATCTGTTTTCACTGCTAAGCACATAATGTATTCTGTTTTACTCGATAGTACAGAGGTTAAGATGAGATCAAACATCCCTGGGAAGTTAAATTAAGTCCTGCCCTAATTATATTTCCTTCCTGCACTGTGCAAATTCTTCCAAGACTCACACCTTCACTTTTAAAGTGCACTGCAGGGAGCCCCAAGAATAAACACAGCATTAGGACAAAGTTTGACAAAGAAAATAAATATTATTTTGAAAATACCAGAGCAATCACTTTTTAGATAAATTAAATCTAACCTGGCATATTCTGTCTTAGTGAATCCACCTAATAAAAAAAAAAAACCAAACTTTTGCTATAAATTGCAGCAAATACAGAAAATATCAGCAGCTTTTACAGCAGGTCTTCCACAATCATGTACTGAAGATGCGTGTGGCTTGCCTTCTCTAAATGTTTGATCGGTGTATCTGCTCACAGAGTTCTCCAGAAAAAAAACCCAAACCACAGCAAAACCCAAGGAAGGTAAGAATGACAGTATCAAAGCACAGAAGCCCTCACTCTGTGCAGACCAGTTGGGGAAGTCTTTTGCAAATGCAAACCAGTTCTCTATGCTGCATATTGATTTATCTTCTATTTCAGAAATGGAAGCCCTGTTATTAGAGGATAAGGGTTTCAGCTTGCGAGCTCTGGCACAGATGTTATACAGCAACGTGAGACAGCATCTCACAGTTACCTTGAAGTGGCATATAAAAGTCAATATAAATTATATAATAAAAATGTATAATTTAAGAATATAAATATTCCATAAACTAAACAGAAAGGAGGGTTGCTCCTCATAAAAAATGTCCCCAGATCATGATGCATGGTCCATGGGAGGCTGTCCCACAGCCCAATGGATATTGCTGTCCAAGCTTTTCATGACAGCCAGGGTTATTTCCCCTCTAATTTACATCCTGGTATTCATGATTCTAAATAATTCTTCTCCCTCCTCCCTGTCTTTGGCATCTTTTGTTTAAGGTGGGGTTGTTCCTTGTGGCAGCAGCAAAGATTTATGCCGGGTTAAATTCAAACATATCCTCCTGAATTTCCTTCACCAGGTCAATCTCTTTCTTTTGGCCAAGTCCACCTCTTCCTTCGAATCAGAGCATTTCAACAGAATTAAATCTCTGACAGCAGGGGAAAGCCTGACTTTCATAAATTAATATGAGTCTTTGCTGTTAACTTCAGTGGGCCTCAGATTTTACCTCATGGCCATGGAAGATTTCCTTGAGTGTTAGAGCCATTGCACATACATTTTGCTCAGTAAGAGTAAGAGAGAGAGAGAGAAAAGACTGAAGATGTGGAAGGAGGAGCACTGACTTTTTTTTCTAATGAAAAAAGGGATCTAAATAATTTTTCACTCCCATCCCAATTTAGTAACTCTAGTACAACCTCACCGCCCCAGTAGTGTCCATCCTATTCCCTCAGTCTTCATGGTACCTCAGATCACATCTGATACACCAGCTCTTCTCTCCATATGCCCAGAAGCCAACCTGTGCTCCTCTCCCCACTTTGAGAACCACTTAACTGAAGGGGGAACAAGAAGGAACAAGGAGTGGGAGTACAGCATGCTGTAAAGACTTGCCTGGAAAAAGTGAGGTCAGCCCAGAGGGAACAGTGGGAACACTTGAACCACTCTGTCATCTCTCAGCAGAGGTTTCCAGACAGGCTGGACTGTTCTCAGCAGCCTTGGGCTCCCTTTGTGCTAACTGTTTCCTCCTCACCTACTCTAGCCATGGTCTTCTCCTCCCTGTTCCATAACCCAGCCTCATAACTAAGACAAGATATAAGGAAGACATTTTTTTTTTTAATGAGGGTGGTGAAACACTGGAACAGATTGCCCAGAGAGGTGGTAGAAGCCCCAACCCTGGAAACATTCAAGGTCATATTGGACAGAACTCTGAGCAACCTGATCTAGCTGAAGATGTCCCTGCTCACTGCAGGGGGTTGGACTAGATGAGCTTTAAAGGTCCCTTCCAACCCAAATCATTCTGTGAACTAATTAAAGGTCAGTTTCTAGCTGTTCCTGTTCACAAAGACATTGGGTTGACCACTTGTCCAGCACTAACAGCCCTACTGGAAAAGCTATCTCCCATCTATATTCCCTACCGACCTGCTCAGACAATTCTGTGGTTAGGGACGAGTCTTCTTCTACTTTCTATTTGGTTTGGGTTTAAAGTATCTAGAAATGGCAGGTAGCTTTCTCTGCTACTGCTCAGACTGTGTAACACTATTAAAAAATAAAAAGCCTCAGCAGAGCCAGATCTGTTGACAAGACAATTCTGTAGACTGACTGATGTTTCACTTGCTCATTTTTCATCAGAGACACAGACCGTTATTCTGTCAGACTTAATTTTCACACCATCTGCATCCTGTTAGCTTTCATTCTCCATGTTCAGCTTCATCCCAACATGTTTCGCATTGTTCTGCAACCAGTCCTTGCAGATATTTATGCCTCCAGAAAAGGAGAGTGAACTTAGCAAGTTTTTTTCCGATAGTAACATACCAACCTGTTCCAGTCCTGCTCCCAGGGGATGCCCAAAACTTTGGCAGAGCAGCTGACAGCTTTATACTTTCAAATACCGGTATGCTCACGAATTACCCAGTGTCTGAAGAGGCTGTGGGTTTGTGCCACTGTAATAAACTATTCCTCACTATTACAGAAGGAATCAAACCCTGAATCCATTCCCCGAGATAAGTTCCCTCTCTGTTTTATCTTTGTGAAAAAATATAAAGTCTCTTTACAAAGATACCATCACAATTAAAAGAGATCCCTCAGCTTAAAAAATACCTTTTAACTTGCATTGCACATGTTCAGTCCTGTGCTGCTTAAGAACCCCCATGATATTAATTAAGTACATTTTGCACTGAAATAAAAAAGAAAAAGCAAAAAAAGAAAAAGATCCCAATACTACTACACACTTTTCTTCGCAGAGTATCTTTGTATCTTCACTCTAAAGGAAAAAGGACTCCCAATCTCAGTCTCAAAAGTTTTAGGGCTGGCAGAAGCATTCCCTAAGATAACAGTGACTCTTTCTATTAATAGGATCAAAGAACAAAGATTCTTCCTTCCTTCCCTCTTTTAGTGTCTCAGAAGGTTGCAAGCCCTGCTCTATTACATTTCATTCTTCCCCCCAACAAATTTCTGATGAGGATAAAGGATCTCCAGGCTTTGAAAAGCAAAAACTGCCAAGGCTCATGTTCCTTTGTAAATAGGAACCTGTCCTTTGTTTGTAACTACAATTATGTTAGCAGTGCTGCTGAACGTAAGAAACCTGCTCTCCCCATGCCCTCAGCAGCTTGCTTGTGCTTCTGCACATCCCTTTTGCCGTGTCAGCACAGCTCTTCTTGCAGCTGGCACTGAACTGGCTATCTGGATTATCACTAGTCTGGCCCAAAAAAGATTTGGATGTCCCCAGATTGATTTCTGAACCAGATCATTGCACAGCTACATGGAGCAGGGACAAGGGTGGTGGAAGGGAGAGTGAATAACAAGGGATGGAGGGCAGGAGACAGATTGCAAAGCTGTGTATGTGCAGCTGTAGGATTGGAAGCTGTACAACTGCAAAAAATCTCCATTGAGTTTGGGCCAGTCTTGAGCATCAGGAATTACACCTATACATCATCTAAACCTTCTCACCTTGGGACAGTATTTCCAGCAATATACTTTGACCTTGACAATGTGCATACATCCGGGTTCCCTCACAGCCCTTCCAGAACTTGTGAAGACAAATGTGGCAGCAGATTTTTTCACAAAACTACAACCACAAGACCCTGAGACACCAAGTGTGGAGGAGCATAACCACAGAAAGCCCCAAGAAGTGAGCATATTTGCCTACCCTAGTCTTATTCTCCTCCTGAGGTACCTGCTACTGGCCATTGCTGCAGACCAGATCTGTGCCTAGGAAGACTTTGCTTTGGACATGCTGTTCTTCTCTTGTGCTTATTTCACATGGTCTGACCAAAGAAGAGAGATTTTTAACAGGGTCCTTATCCTAAGTGTGACAGAGGTGAAATTGCTTGGTACTTCAACCTGTAGTATGGATTAAACAATAATTTCATTTTTTTTAATTTTAAAAATATAGAATATAAAATGACACTGTACTTTGGCCTGAAGATTTTAATGCTTATTGCATGACTTTGAATAAATGAAAATATTGATAACTCAGCAGGGAACTGTCTGGAAAACAAGATAGGAAAAATGTTATTCAACATAGACACCTTCCAACAAAAACTTCAGAGCTCTTAGGGGACAGTGCCACATTGCCATTTTTAATAATTTGATGGTTCCACCTCTCTTCCAGCTGCTCTAAAAAGGCAAATTTTCACAGAATCACAGAATCACAGAATGTTACGGATTGGAAGGGACCTCGAAAGATCATCTAGTCCAATCGCCCTGCCAGAGCAGGAACACCTAAATGAGATCACATAGAAAGGTGTCCAGGTGGGTCTTGAATGTCTCCAGAGAAGGAGACAGTATATAGGAGAATCAGTATATAGGAGAAAGTGTGAGGCCACAGAAAAATAAAAGTCTGCTTGGACATTTTAAAGCAACTCCTGAAAGGAAAGGCAGTAGGAGTTTGGGGAAGGCAGAGACAGGAACCTGCTGGGGCATCAGGAGCCTGGCCCACCAGCTGAAAGGGGGAGACTGTGGGCATCACAGAGGAGCATGCCAAGAGTTGGATGTTTGCAAGACTTTTTTTCCCAGTAGCTCTTTTATACTGGTAGAGAAAACCTGTGTTTTAAGACTGCTGGTTGGATAGCTTTTTGAAAAAAAAGAACAGCAGGTGCCCAAGCCCATTTGGAGTAGATAAATCTGCTGGCAGGGGTGAAGCCATGACCTGGGAGGAGAACTCCAGACACCAGCCCTGCAGATGAGCAGGTAAAAAGTCCACCCTTAAGAATTTATACATAGAGTCCAGGAAAGGTAAAAGAGGCATTGAGCCTTGCAATTATGACAGCAGTATCTGGCAAACAAAATCTGCAGCCATGCGAACACTGTTAAATGTATTTTGATGAGAGAAGCCCTGCTGGACCTCATAGGACTATTTCCAGATGCTCTTGTACAAGTGTTGCTTTGTAAGCAAGTTGCTTGTGCTTTAATCTTTCCAGGCTCAACCTTGAAAAATAAAGCCAAGCACTAATGGGGCTGAGAAAGATCTCAGTGCAGGGAAGAAGCTTATTGTGTCCACAGGTCACTAATTGCTGCTGCTGTGGCCACAGAAAGACTGAATAATATTCTATAGATGTCCCTCCTCACCATAAGCTGTGCTATATGTGCACGTCCATCCATGCTGGAGCACCATGTGGCATTTTAAAACTGAGATATCTCATCTCAGTAATTGCTGCAAGTAGGTAATTGCTGCATCAAACATTCAAACCA
The DNA here is from genome assembly GCF_000700745.2 of Antrostomus carolinensis. Lineage (NCBI taxonomy): Eukaryota > Metazoa > Chordata > Aves > Caprimulgiformes > Caprimulgidae > Antrostomus > Antrostomus carolinensis. The sequence goes on from NW_010308091.1 coordinate 6,025, forward strand.
GCTCCCCGTTGCCCAAAGAGTCGGGCTGGGAGGCACGGCACTTTGGGAGACAGGTTTAGAAAGACTTTGATTCTCTGGAAAGATGACCCAAACCCAACAGGACGGAGTTCACAGGAGGCCATGTAGCGAGGAGAAATGCTAAGCATAATGATGGAGTGGCACATATCTGGTGGGGTAATCGTGTCAAAGAAAAGATTCATAGGGAGAAGATGACAAAATGAATTACAGTGACCAGAGCACTCAGATAAAGCCAAAAAAAGAGAGAGCACGCTGGAACCTGTTAGCAAAAGCTAAAATCTAACTACTCCAGTCCCCTTGGCACTGCCAGTCCTCTGTGGTGAAGCGATGCTCGCTCTTCTGTGCTGAACTTTCAGGAGAAATGTAGCCAAACAGCAAACTCCAGAGTGGGACAACCTGAACAGGACAGCAAGAACTACAGGGAAGAAAACCACTGGGCTGAACGTGATCCCAGTTTTCTACCCTGCAAAGGCTACTGTAGAGAGGATGACATTTGCAAAGATCATTTAGGTTATGTAATAAGGGAAAAACAGTTTCTACTTATATCAGAGTTAAGTGCTGGAATGGGCCATGTAGCTTTATTGCATATTTAAAATAAAACATAAACAACTAACGAACAGGATTAGATGACAAGGCTTCCTGTGACAGCAGAGTAAAACTAAATGGCTGGGACATCCTCTCAAGTTTTAAGTGCTATGTTCTCCCTAAACCATCAGTGAAATATATTTATGTAAGTGTCATTTTGTTTTAAAAACCTTCTGATACAAATAAATTAGGTTAGAAAAATCACCTTTTCAGACTGTCAGTGCAGCTTAGGATAACAAACATGGGAAGAGCTAGAAATGCAAACTTAAATCTTAATTCCTGAGATGCCCAAATCTTCAGGTTCCAATGATTTTAGAAGAAAGAGTTGGCATCCTACCCTGAACTAAGTGTCTTCCAGGCCGGCTCCTGATGTACACAGAAATATAGAATCATTTAGAATGGAAAAGACCCTTAAGATCATCGAGTCCAACCATAAACCTGACACTGCCAAGTCCAACAATAAACATGTCCCTGCCTGCCACATCTACAAGTCTTTTAAATACCTCCAGGGATGGTGACTCCACCACTTCCCTGGGCAGCCTGTCCCAATGCTTGACAACCCTTACATAATAATATGCTCCAGGAGAGAAAATATATACTGCAAGACAATATGAGCCAGATCTACCAAAAAAGCACAGATGAATGCTTCTCATTTCAATCTCGTCATTTTACATGATACAATAGTTCTTTTCTTTACGGAGCAAAACCACTCTTTTCCTAAAATAACCTTAATAAAATCACAGAATGGTCTGGGTTGGAAGGGACCTTAAAGATCATCCAGTTCCAACCCCCCTGCCATCAGCAGGGACACCTTCCACTAGACCAGGTTGCTCAAAGCCTCATCCAGCCTGGCCTTGAACACTTCCAGGGAGGAGGCATCCACAGCTTCTCTGGGCAATTAAGACTTTAACTGGCAATTTAACCTTGATTAAAACCAAACCTGAGGTTAGGCTGAAATTCACTCTACATCTTCAGAGAAACAAACTCCTTGTCATAGGAAATTCAGTGTGCTAAGGACATGACAGTTTGTCCTTTCCTGCAGAAGCCATGGGCTGGAATCCAGAACAGCTCCAAGCCCAAATTCAACAGCAAAACTGCAAGACTATGAGAACAGATGTTCTTACCACATTGGTAAAACACTGTGTTTCAAGCATGAGAAAGAAGTGACTTACAGGAAGGGGCATTTTCCAGCATCAACAACTGCAGAAAGAGTCCAGTATATGGAAAGCCACCCCTGCTTTCCTGAGGATGACAACAGGGATGGAAAATGAAACAAAAACAAAGCTCCTAAATATTGTTTGAACTTCTTGCAAGGTAAAGGCAGACTGAAGGCAGAGATACAGTGAATGTAGAGCAGAAAATGCCTGCTGTGAACCTTGATTAGCTCAGAACCAGTGATGGGCTTCTCCCTGCTTGACACAGCGCCCACAGCTCAGCACCTGGGAGCAGAGTCTGGGCTCTCTTCTCTCTCCTACCTTTTACTCCTGCCCAGAAGAAGGAAATGTCCTCCCCCTGTAAAATGGACAATTCCTTCTCATACAGATTGAGGAGGAGGAAGGGATACGACCAAGGCTTGACTAGATGAATGACCACCACAACCCAGCAGAACCAGAAGCTGGGTATCAGGGAACAAAACACAGTTACCTAGGAGAGACACAGGCCAAAGAGCAATCCTGAGGAGCAGCTCAGGTGGAGGAATACAGTGGCTTTACTAGAAATTTTGATGACAAACAGGATGAAAGTGTGTTTGCCAAGATAATCTTATCCATAAAATATTAGTCATTATCTGTCCACAGAGCCCTTACATCTTTGAGGTCTGCCTCAGGGCCTCTCTGTGACCTTGAGTCAGTCAGTAGAACTTGCCTCAGTTTCCCCCTCTCCTCTCAGCTGAAACTGCAGTTAAACCTCATGCTTGTGAAATGCTTGCAAGCCAGTATTATCCCACTCCTTTACTTTGCATATTTCTACAGCAAAAGCCAAAGTGTTTATCTGTCGACGGGTACATTTCAAGGACAAAAACCAATAAAAAGCTTGCAAAGAAAACTGAACTTTACCATTGAATTTTCAGCCTAGGACTAAAGCATATTTCAGAATGCTAATGAGGGCTTTATCTAAACATTTGGACATCTTGGGTCCTGGACAGGACATCTTGGGTCCTGCACTTTGGCCACAACAACCCC
>NW_010308092.1:0-1403 GCF_000700745.2 Antrostomus carolinensis
GCACAGCTCCCCTCTGCCTCACCCTCAGTGCTGCCAACCCTGCTGGGGGGCACAGGCGGAGCCCCCCTGGGGCCAGCCCACCTCACTCACCTCATAGATGCCCCCAAAGAGGGAGAGAAAGCGGCCGAGCAGGGCCGCACACATGCTGGCGATGTGGACAAAGGGACCCTGCGGGGACAGTGTGGTGGTTGAGGATGGGGTGTGGCCCCCAGGTGTGTGTCCCCCAGCCCCCTGCCCACCATGCCCTGGGCACTGCCCTCACCTCCTTGCCCAGGGGCATGCCGCTGCCCAGGGCGCACGTCAGCCCGATCACCTTGGCCACGAAGGTCTTGAGGGTGAGGTACTCCTTCAGCACAACGCCCCGCAGAATGGTCTTCATCTCAGGGATCCCTGAGCCTGGCACCATGGGGAGAGCCTTGACCCATGGTCGTGGTGGGGTGACACTGAGGAGCCCCTGGCCCGGAGTTCTGGGGGGATCCCTGATGCTCCACCATCCCCCGCTGCCATGAGGAGAACCCCAGAGACACCTCTCCCTACAGTACAGTCTGCAGGAACAGCCTCATGGCCATGTAGGGACACCCCAATCCATAGCCCCGTGGGGACCAATGCCATAGCCCACAGCAGACCTTCTGAAGACCAGCCCATAGCCTCAGGAAGACCTCCAGAACCTTCAGCCCCATAGTCCAGGAGGATATCCACCCCAGAGCCTCCTGGAGACCCTCTGAAGATCTGCCCATATCCCTTGAAAGATCCCAAGGAGCCCCAGCCTCGTAGCCCAGGAGGACATCCACCCCATAGCCCCCAGGAGACCCTCTCAAGACCAGCCCATAGCTCTTGGAAGACCCTTAGGACCACCAATCCCATAACCCAGAAGGATGCCCATGTAGCTCCCAACTCAAAGCCCCAGGGAGGGAACACGCCATTGGGGTGCAGGCAGCCCCCCTAGTGCCTTACCCACAGCCTGGGGGGCCAGGATCTGGGTGAAGCCAGCTGAGAAGGTGATGAGAACGGTGGGGTAGGTGACCCAGGCCAGATACTGCAGCAGCACATTGGTGTCCAGGCCCCCATACATCCACTTCTGGGCTGTGAGCACAGTTGGTGAGGCGAGGTGGCAAGGGGCACAGCACGGCACAGCCACCTCCTGTCCCCCTGGGGAGACCACCGGTCCCTGCTTACCTTGGAGGCAGGTGGTGATGGCGAAGTCCATGGTCCAGCTGACCAGCGCCATGACCAGCCCGAGGAGGATGAGGAAGACCCAGTCCTCACCCACCTTGGAGATGAGGAACCGCTGGCACTGCAAGGCGCAGACTGCGGGCACAAGGGATGGCTCAGGGCCGGGTGTCTCGGGGATGGGCACAGTGGGGTGGCAGGGTCAGACTGGTGGGGACACGAGCGCTCACAAC
>NW_010308093.1:0-847 GCF_000700745.2 Antrostomus carolinensis
GTGATGGTGTTGGCGATGGCGATGGTGATGGCGGTGGCGATGGTGTTGGTGATGGTGATGGTGATGGCGATGGTGTTGGTGTTGGCGATGGCCATGGCGATGGCTTGTGCTGGGTGTGGAGAGCTGGGAATTGGGTCTCGCTCGGAGCTGGGCTGTGGCAGCCACTGAGGTCGAGCTGGAAACTGCCTGAGAGCGCTGGGGCCTTTGGAGCAGGGCTTGGTGTCAGGGAAGGAAGCTCTAGAAGGAAGGAAAAGTCAAGGAACATTGGAAGGAAGGAACAGGGAAGGAATATCTGGAAGGAAAGGAAGAAAGGAAGGAAGGAAGGAAAGGAAGGAAGGAAGGAAGGAAAGAAGGAAGGAAGGCAGGCGGAAATAACATGAAGGAAGGAAGGAATGGGGAAGGAAGCTCTAGAAAGAAGGAATGGGGAGGGAATATCTGGAAGGAAGGAACGGGAAAGGAACATCTGGAAGGTCCTTCCTGCAATGCACTGCTGGAGCGAAGGGATAACCCAAGAGCAACTGAGGTCCCTGCTCAGACCCTCCCACCTGCCTTCAGAGGTCCCAAGCCCTGGCAAAGCAAACCTCAACGCCCCAGCCCAGACGATTACAGATTGTCCTATTTTTCACAGCACGGCAGAGCAAGAAAACCAGCAGCCTGAGAATTGACTCAGCCAAACCCTAAGGGAGCTTCCCATCTCACACCCGATAAATCTACCAGAGACCAGATTTAATCAGGAAATGCAGAAAACTGTTGGTTTTCTCCCCCCACTGCTTTTCCCATCTCTCCAACAAATGATCCTTGGCTGATAACGGCTCTGGGCCCTCTCTGGACACCATCTCTACACTGA
>NW_010308093.1:869-6630 GCF_000700745.2 Antrostomus carolinensis
GGAGCGTGTGCTCTGATGAAATACGCTTCATTGATCCCTGGATTTGTTTATTGTCCCCACTCCCAGATCCAGGTCTGGGAGCTGCTGAAGGCAGCAGGAGTTTGGCAGGAGGAGCCCGACAGGAACAGGCAGACGAGTCACGGGTGTTATCCCGTGCTGGTGCCAAAGGGAGATCCTGCACGGAGGCGCGAGGACAGAGGTGGACTGTGCAGGACCCACAGCCTCATGGGTCACAGGGGATGTCACTTGCCCCAGATTCCCAGGACAAGCTCCTTGTGTGGCGTTACTTACCTCTCCCTGTCATTGTGACACGAATCGACTCCCAAACTCCCTTTTCCCCTCCTCAGATTCACCGAAGCTGAGCACAAGTGAGTGTCTCAGACTCCAAGGAAAACTTATTTCAGGGCTTGGAAGGTTTTCTACCATCTCTCCTCACCCATCCCCACGTCTTCCCTCTCTCCCAGAAGGCAGTGACCTTCTCTGCTGCTGCCATCCCTCGCGGCGCTGCCGGCTTCTGCCTGCCACGCTGCCCCGACTCCAGCACTTCATTAGCACCAATTTGCTCTCGTCACATTAAGTGGCAATGACTGGGGAGAAGAGTGAGGAGAATGGAGCAGCTGGGAGGACTCTCAGGGCACCTCTGCCCATCCCTGCCTCACACCAGGCAGCTGGTCCTGGCAGCACGAGCACTGAGCAGCTTGTGACAGCAGTGGTCTCCACTGGGACAAAAAGAAGCAGCCGACCCTGGTCCAAAAAATGGCCGAGAAAAGGAGGAAATGGGACAAACGGGGACAGTGACTTTGCCAGCAGAGCCAGGGGTTGAGCCCAGTTTGCCCAGGTGCTGGGGAGAGCAGAGTGGGGCACTGGGTCTCCCTTTATGAAAATCTCCAGAAAAGGGAGTGAAAAATCAAAGTTCTGCAGAAAGGAAATGCTTTTAACAACAAACCCGTGTTTTTAAATCATCTGTTTATTTCTGTGTCCATGAGAGGGGTCTGGTGCCAGTTGGCTCAGCCCAGGGCTGTCTCTGGCCGGGCTGGTGGCAGCTGAGCTGGGAAAGACAAGAATAAAAATATGGCAAACGTGGAGGGATGGAGTCAAGCACAGCAGCCACCACCGCTTCTTCTTTACACTGGCAGAGGGGAGGTTTAGATGAGATATTAGGAAGAAGTTCTTCACTGTGAGGGTGGTGAGACAGTGTCCCAGGTTGGCCAGAGAAGCTGTGGCTGCTCCTCCCTGGAAGTGTTCTCGGCCAGGTTGGATGAGGCTTTGAGCAACCTGGTCTAGTGGAAGGTGTCCCTGCTGCTGGCAGGGGGGTTGGGACTGGATGAGCTTTAAGGTCCTTTCCAACCCAAACCAGTCTGGGATTCTATGATTTGTGTCCCTTCACCTGCCCTCAGACCAGACAAACTCATCTGCTTCAGCGCTGGAAAAGCTGGAAACACCATGAAAAACCAGACAAAGCTGGAGAAGTGCAGGGGAGGCAAAACGAGGTGTCCCGCGGGGCTGGCACTGCCGCTCTGCTGCGCGTTTGGATGGCTCTGCTGGTCTCCTCCAGCTCCACCAGTCCCAGCTGAACCTTCTCAGGAGGGACCATCATCACCCAAGCAGAGGACCAAGGACTTGTGCTTTCATTTCCAGTCCCTTCCCACCTCCTGCCAGCCCGTGCTGCTCTGGAAGCCCCTGGGCTACCAAGGACCAGGCTGGGGATGTTGGTGTGGGTGGCTGGTGATGCCTCACAGCCCCGTGTGGGTCGATCGGAGCCGCTCACTGGAACGAGTCACCGAAACCCTTGGTGAGGGAAGGGAACTGCACCCAGCAGCGCAGAGCGAGCGCTTTGTCTCATCTCATCTCCTCATTTGCAGCGTTCAGAGGAAGATTTAATTTGCTGGGCTCGGGGAAGCGGCTCACCCCGCAGCGCGCTGGCTGCATACCAATGACCAGGGGCTCTCCCTGGGCCTCAGGACTCATCCTCTGGAGCTCCCAGGGACACCAGCGGGGAAGCCTGTCCCCAACAAGGCAGGGACACGTGGCTCAGGGACACGTGTGGCATCAGGAGCTCTGGCTGGACCATGTCACTGCGACCCAGCAGGACTGTGAGGCTGCAGCGCTGCAGATACATCACAGTTTCTAACCACATCTCTCAGGAGAAGGCTCCGGGGAGACCTTCTAGTGGCCTCCCAGTACCTGAAGGGGCTCCAGGAAGGCTGGGGAGGGACTTTGGCCAAGGGCAGGGAGTGACAGAACAAGGGGTGATGGCTTGAAAGTGGCAGAGGGGAGATGGAGATGAGATGTGAGGAAGAAATTGTTGGCTGTGAGGGTGGTGAGACAGTGTCCCAGGTTGCCCAAGGAAGTTGTGGATGTCCCCTCCCTGGAAGTGTTCAAGGCCAGGTTGGATGAGGCTTTGAGCAACCTGGTCTAGTGGAAGGTGTCCCTGCTACTGGCAGGGGGGTTGGGACTGGATGAGCTTTAAGGTCCCTTCCAACCCAAACCAGTCTGGGATGCTGTGGTTCTGGATGGCCTCTGACAGAGTTTTCTGAACCTGTGGGTTTCTGGAGCGGGGAAGTTTCCACCACAGTGTGGTTCAAAGCTGTCAAGTGCTGCAGAACCACAGTGATCAAAATTCCTGCAGGTTTTGAAGCCCAGAAGGTTTTTTCAGTCGTGTGCTGCTGAGGTCTGGGGGATGGCAGGTTTGCAGAGCTGCAGGGCGGCGTTTGCAGGGATGAGCAGCACCGGGCAGTCTCTGCCCTGGCAGCCGTGGGGTTGATCTGTGTCCGTCCCCTTTGCCTGTGCGTTCGTTAATTTTTTGAGTCAAATGGGTTTTCAGCAAAATTGAAATACAAAAAGAAGGTTGGGGTTTGGTTTTTGAGCACTCTCTCTTCCTGTGTTCTATGCTGCTGACTATCCCGTCAGCACCGAGTCTTCCCAGCTAGAGAAGACCTGGATTTCCAGTGGAGAAGCCTATTTGTGACAAATCTTTTTGGGCTCTTTTCCTACAATGTAAAGAAATGTCAAACAAAGCTCTCACAGTCACTGTGTTTCCCCAGCTCTGGGGCAGCCCAGCTGTGGACCAAAGGATTTCTGTTTTGCAGATGAAGCCCCCTGATCTCTGGTCCAGACTCTGCTCCAGCTTTGGGGGAGAAGTTGCCATGAGGTTAATTCAGTTCAGGATCGGATAGTGCTGTGCTGTGGGAGGCACTGGGCTCATCCCAGTTTGCTCAGAGCTGCAGCTCCCAAAACCTTACAGATTATCAGGGCAGGGTCTGAACCCATAATTGCACAACCCTACACCCACTTCCTTATGAAAGAGGTTGAGATCCCTCAGCCCCTTCAAGGAGAGGGGGAAACTGAGGCAGCCCAGGGGCTGAACCCATCTCCAAGGTGTGGAGAGAAGCCAGCTTTGCTCGGCCATTTCCCGCCCAGTACCCACCGATGAAAGAGCCCATTCCACCTCTGCACCAAAGAAACCTGTCCCAACCTGGCCGTCTCCATCCAAGTACCCCTTCTCCATCCTTCCCCTGAGCCTCTAAATGCTCCTCCATCCCCTTGCACCCCTGTGAGCCTATTTGACAAGGAGAAAAAGAGAAAAGCTGGTGGTGGTTTGGGTTTTGATGTTCCTCCCTAACCTCGCTTACAGCCAGCATGCTGGCTCTGAAAGCCCCTGGCTGTCTTTTGTGATTTCAACAAATCACCAGCACTTAAGCAAAGTGGGCAGAAAATTACAGGTTGTATTGCAAGTGAATGGAGAAGGAGAGCACGCTGGGGCTGAGAAAACAGAGGTTTGCGGGTATAATAGAGAAACCAGTGTCTGGCGGCCGCGGAAGCCTGCAAAGCCATCAGGTATTAGTTAAATGCTTGGTGGAGTTCATGCTGCGAGGCATAATCGCAGCTTCTGAACAGCAGCCATTTGATTGTCTCTATTATGTCCCTTTAGAAATGATTTGGGAGATATTTTGCTTTGAGCTGTCAAGGTTAAGTCAAGGAAAACGCCGTGTTCCCTCTGCCATAAGTCTCCAGGGAGGCAGAGACCCTCAGCAGAAATCCAACGGGGGAAGTGGGTGGGATGCCTCTGCTTTCAGAGGTCTTTCTTCCTGCTTTCCCCACTCGAGGTTCCTCCTTGCCTTTGCTCCCTGGGGTTTTTCCACAGCTAGGTCAGCTCCCTTAGGGATGAAATGCTGCTGGGGTTGTGTGCCTGGTGTCAGGAGGGAAGGGGCTCCATGCAATCACCCTGTCCCGCTGTGTCTGGCATTCCCTCCTTGGCACCTCTGCCCTTGTTGGCTGGTTTCAGCCAAGCCTGGCTGAGCTGTGGATGTCTCAGAAGTGCAGGTGTTGTGAAATGAGCTGAGGAGAGATGGAGAGAGGAGAGAAAGACCATTGTGGCTGAGCTCAACCTATTACTGGCCAACAGAGCATCCCCCCAGCCACGGGGGATCCCAACCCATCTCTCCAAGTGGTCCTGGTACCGCCAGGGTCTCCTTTGCCCCAGGAGGAGCAGGACAAGCCAGGGAATAAACCTTGTGCTTTGGACCTTTGCTGGGAAGATACTGCAGAGGCAGGGGTGGAAGCATGTCCTCATCCCCACAGACCATGGCCAGGCCTGGAGACCCTGGAGGGATGTGACCAAGGAACAGCAGTAAGGCAAGGATGAGTCGTTTGGAGCTTGGGACTTGGAAAAAGGGGATTTTGAAGCACAAAGAATCCCAGAATTGCCTGGATTGGAAAAGCCCTTGAAGCTCATCGAGTCCAACCATGAACCCAACACTGACAAGTCCCCGACTAACCCATGTCCCTCAGCACTGTGTCTACACGACTCTTCAATCCCTCCAGGGATGGGGACTCCACCACTGCCCTGGGCAACCCCTTCCAATGCCTCAGAACCCTTTCAGCAAAGAAATTCTTCCTCACATCCCATTTCAACTGCCCTGGGCACAACTGGAGCCCATTTCCTCTTGTCCTGTCCCTTGTTCCTGGGTTGAACAGACCCACCCCCACCTCTCTCCACCCTCCTCCAAGGGACTTGGACAGAGCCAGAAGGTCTCCCCTCAGCCTCCTTTTCTCCAGGAAAGAAAAACCTTCCTGACCTGGGTAGGAGTCAGAGCCGTGCCCCTGGCTGCCCTCCTGTCCCTGGCTCCCACCACCTCCAGGGACACGGGGACAGCCACCACCAGCCCCCCTGGGCCAGCAGCATCCGGGAGATGGGGAGTAGGAAAAAGATCCTTGGTTGGGGGGCTGGTGGCCGCTGTGAATAGATCTGCCCAGCGCCGCTATCGATTTCTGTTGTGCGGAGCTGTAATTAGATTGAGCTGGGGGAAGAGGGTGTTGGGCTGCGTCAGCAGAAAAAAGAGATTAATAAATAAACAAACGAGCACAGGAAATGTGGGATGCGGCCGCCACCAGCCTTCAAACCCCAAAATAACGGGGGGATCAAGGGGTGCTGGGCAGGGTGTCACCTCCCTCTGGGCAATACTCAGCACTGGTTTTGAGGCTGGATCACATTTTTACCAGTTAGCGTTTGCCTTGGAGCTCTTGAGTTATTAATGGGTGACTGGTTTGTAATAATTACTCCTAAAAATTGAATGGTGCGAAGGGGAATGTGAGGTTGAAAAGCTGAAACGCTGGGTCTCAGGCTGCTGGAGGGGAATGGGTGCTCACAGGCTGGAAGTGGGAGGACAAACTGGTTCCCAGTGGTTTTACTGGGGGTTATAGCTGGGTCAGCGCATCACCCGCCGAGTCCCATGGGGCGTGGATGTGTGTACACACTCCT
>NW_010308093.1:6685-9729 GCF_000700745.2 Antrostomus carolinensis
CTCACAGGGAGGTGCCCACCATGGACACCAGGTCCCACCAGCACGGGGGGACGGGGCCCAGCATGCCGGGGGGACACCGGGAGGGCACACAGGGGGTGGGCGAGGGGTCTGGCTGGGTGAAGATGTGCTGCTCTGAATGTGCACGTTCGGTGTGGGGGGCACCTTTTCTGTTTGTTGGTTGGTTTGGGGGGAGTTTGAAGGGGGTGGGGGGGAGGGTGTCTTTTTTTTTAATTTAATTAATGTCTGGAAAAAAAGTCAAATTTTCTATAAAGGCTTTTTTTGTTCTTTTTGCAAGCATCTGATGCTCATAGGGTAGGTTTCCACTAAACCATTCTCTGCTGGCTGTTTGAGTAAGGTACCCCTGGGACAGGGTCCCCCCAGGCTCAGAGTGTCCCTTGTCCCTAAGGATGGTGGTTTGCAGACAAACCTGTCTGGGGGGTGTATGGGGAGGGGAAGGCTCTCCACTCACCATCTTCACCAGGGATGGTTGATTTTGACTGAGTGTGGTTGGTTGTGCCAAGCTTGGTGCCTCCTGTCCCCTGCCCCAGCAGGAAAAGAACTGATGGCTCCCACCACCCGCATGGGGACGAGCCCAGCAGCCAAGGGAACAAGGATAAATGTGTTGGATAAATTATCTGCTTCACTGAGCTCTAGATCTCCCCAGCTTTGGGTGGAAGGGGTGGATATCCTCCTTCTCTGTTAGTTCAAGGTGGACTCATAGTGCAGGCCAACTGAAGAAAAATCAGAGGAAGACCTTCCTTGTTTTCTAGTGAGGAAGAAGTGACTTCAAACCCCCTCCCCTTACTTCTAGGTTACATGGCTGCCTACCCTTTTACTCAGCCTGGCCGTGGAGGTGTGTTTGTGTAGCAGGCAGGTAGTTAACCTGAGAGGAACACTCATCTCACATCTCATGGATCCACAACACCGTCCCATCGCGGTGGCAGCAGCTTTCAGCCTTGGCATCTGGCTCCTCCAAGGTCTGTGCACCAGCTGGAAGAGGTTCCTGGAAGTGCCTGAGAGAAGCAAATTGAAATCTGTCATCCAGCAACGTTCCGACAGTGAATGTCTCCAAGGACCTGCGCCCTCCCTGCTAAATCCTTTGGAAGATCTGAACCTAGAAACTCCAAAGGCTGAAAACTGCTGCTGTTTGGGGCCAGAGCAGGGCTTTCCTCAGAAACAGCCCCCTATTTCCTGATTCTTTTCTGAGCTTTCCAGGAGGAAACGCTGTGTCCCCAGCCTTGGAGGGCCAGATCCATGCCCTGCCTTGCCCATGGGCATCTTGGACTTCCGCAGTGCCCACACATCTCTGGCCAAGTCCTGGCCCAGCAAAGTCCCTGAGCCCCCTGATCTAACCTTGACAGCTTCAAAGTTGTTCCTGCTTTGAGTAGGAACTGGACCACCAACCTCCACCAACTTCAGTTATTCTATAATTGTCTAGACAAATATCCTAGCAAAGGGCTCCATCTCATCCAGAGAGGTGATGAGGAGACAAGGGAGACCATGCCAGGGTGCAGCAAGGGAGGGAGGCTGTTGGATGACCCCCAAAATTTAGGAGTGGAGCAGGTCCCAGTAGCCAGGCTGTGGGAGCAGAGTCAGCCCAGGAGTTTCCTCAGTCTCTAATCCCAGGGTCAGTTGGATATGCTGAGACTTGGGCTTTTTCCTTGGGCATCTGAAGAGGTGATGGGCTTCACCCAGGCTTTTCTCATACTGGTGTCGCAAGAGGTTGTCATCCCATCTCAGCTCAGGAGGCCCAGGGAGGAAGAGGAGGGAGATAGCCTAGGGAGTGGTGGGCAACGAGCCAGCAGATTTACTGGAGGGAAGGGTCTGGTTTTTGGGAGGCAGCCAGGCAACCTGCAAGTGGGCCAGGGTGGTGAGCACCAATTAATGGCCCTGTTCTCTCTTTTGAACGTCTAGCTTGCAAACGCAAAGAGCAAGAGCAGCAGAAAGACAGGAGCCTGCAGCCCAAGAAGCAGCGGCTGGTCTTCACGGACCTCCAGCGCCGCACCCTGATCGCCATCTTCAAGGAGAACAAGCGTCCATCCAAGGAGATGCAGATGACCATCTCACAGCAGCTTGGCTTGGAGCTCAACACCGTCAGCAACTTCTTCATGAACGCCCGCCGGCGGTGTATGAACCGCTGGCAGGAGGAGCCAGGCACCAACGCCGGAGTCCCCTCTTCTTCTACAAGCACTTTCTCCAAAGCATGATGTCCCTCAGCCCTCCCTGCCCCTTCCCGCACATCCTCCTCATGACAAAGCCAACCCCAGACTCACACACATGCCCCGAGCTGACCGAGGTGGGTGCTTTTGGATGCTGTGGGTCCATCAGTCTCCCATACCCTCATCCGGGCATCACCCATGGACATGAGCCTTGTGCCACGTCCTGCTGCCATGTCCTCCCAGCTCCTGGAGCTGGGATAGGGTTTGCAACCAGGTCAGCTCCATCCCCGGGAGGGCTTGGAGGAAACCCCTGTGGAGCAAAGGATGATGTGGGGAGGAGGGAGAAGGCGAGGTGCTGTTTGGAAGCATCCCTGGTCTTCAGGGACCACAGAACCTTGTCTTCAGCTACCCACCAGGGTCTCTGGGGAGAGGAGCACCCCCTGACCCCTCCACCAACCTCAATCTCTGCCACAGCCACCCTTATGGCTCCCACGGTGGAGGGTTAAAGGTGAGGGAGATACAAGAAGTGGAATCATGGGTCTGGGTTCTGGCACAACCCCACCCAACCAGGGCCAAACCCCCCGTGGTTCAAAGGGGGATGAGCCAGGAAAATGCTCCTCGTGTGAGTGACCCCGGGCTCCTGCCAGGTCTCTGGCTGCTGAAGCTTTTTTCTCTGCTGAGGTGCAGTGAGGTTCCTCAAGGCAGCCAGACCCTCTCTGCCATCAACACACGGGCCTTTCTCTCCCTTGAAGGGTTTGAAAAGCCAGTTGAGAGCATTCCCACAGCCCCAGTCTCCTCCACGAGCATCTTCCTCCAACCTCCCTGACCCAGACACCCCCAAGAGCACCCACACTCCCCAACCCCCCCACGCACACACACTCACCT
>NW_010308095.1:0-225 GCF_000700745.2 Antrostomus carolinensis
CACACTGGGTGGATATAAAGTCCCTGTTGTAAATGTGAAAGGTATTCTAGGAAGGACTGTTTGGATTACTCCCACCTCAGGCAAAGACAAACCCATCCGTGGAATTGTTTTTGCTCAAGGACCTGGTTGCACTTGGTGGGTAATGCAAAAAGATGGGGAAACCCGTTGTGTACCACAGGGAGACCTAATCTTAGGTGAGAATGGTGTGTAGGGTTTCACTGTACA
>NW_010308096.1:0-549 GCF_000700745.2 Antrostomus carolinensis
TTAGTAGTATTGCTGCCCTTGCCTTACTAATTGCTGTTTAGCCAGATCTAGTATTAAGCACTGTTTTGTCAAACTGAATATCTGAGCAGGGTAAGGTGTCACTTTTTGAGAAGTATCCGTAGAATTGAGAACATCAGTGAGATTGTGAGTATCATAACAAATTATTTTAAGCAGCATATAGTTTCAGAGACTGGGATATCCAGAGAGGTTACCAAGCAGCCTTTAGAAGTGTATTGAGTTTGCATGGCAAGGTTTTGGTAGTGGGAGGGCTACAATGTGAGGAACTGCCAGAAGCTTTCACTATGTCTGACAGAGCCAATGCCAGCTGGTTCTAAGATGGACTCACCATTGGCCAAGGCTGAGCCCATCAGCAATGGTGGTAGTGCTTAGGGGACAACATATTTAAGAAGGGGAAGGAAAAAACCTGTGCAACTGCAGCTGAAGAGGAGTGAGATAATGTGAGAGAAACAGCTCTGGAGACACCAAGGTCAGTGAAGCAGGAGGAGTAGATGCTCCAGGTGCTGGAGCAGATTGCCCTGCAGCCTGTGG
>NW_010308097.1:0-7054 GCF_000700745.2 Antrostomus carolinensis
AGAGACCCATGTGTAGGCTATGGAGGACTCCGTGGTGGAGCAGAAACGCTGAGCCCAAGGGCAAGTGTGACTGTATTGAGAACTCGAGAGACACTCAGTGCCAGAGTGGGGGTGGATCCCCAGAGCCAGGGGGTGAGGAGGTGTGCCGGACTGGAGGCCTGTATGTGGGGAAGGTAGAGAAATAGGGACCAAAGTGGTTTGAGCCTGGGAAGAAGGGAAGGTGGGGAAGGTGTCTTAAGATGTGCTTGTTATGTCTCACTGTGCTACTCAGATGAATGGCAATGAATTAAATTTATTTTTCTTCCCCAAGTTGAGTCTGTTTTGCCTGTGACCATAACTGGTGAGGGAGCCATCCCTGTCCTTCATCCTAATCTGTGCCCCCTTTGTTGTGATTCCCTTTCCATCTCACCGGGTGGGGAGAGTGAGTGTGGGACCACATGGTCTACCTGTGGTTAAACCACTACAGGCTGGAAGATTTGTAAGTCAAAGGGAGCAAGGTTGGGAATTGATAAATCACCTGAATATCATAGCCTCTGTCTCTTCAATAGGAGTGCATCTATGAATACTGTAATTCTCTGAAAATGCAGGTAAGTGGTTACAAGTATCTCCTTGCAGTAAGGTTTTAGGAAAATGCATCTGTTAAAGATGATGATAAATGAAGGTAAGAGTGACAGTAAATGTGATGACAAAGGGCTGTACTTGCTGGTAGCTCTTGGTTAACTAATAGTTAAACCACCTCCTTGGCATCATACTTTCTCCTTGAATGGCAAGAAAAGTAATTTTGTCTCCTTTCTGATTGTTTTTTAATGAAAAAAACCCCATACTTTTTAGGCAGTACAGCTCATGTTGGGTGCGCTTGCAGCCCAGAAGGCCAGCTGTATCCTGGGCTACATCAAGAGAAGCGTGGCCAGCAGGTCGAGGGAGGTGATTCTCCCCCTGTACTCCGCTCTCATAAGGCCCCACCTGGAGTACTGCGTCCAGTTCTGGAGCCCCCATCACAAGAGAGACCTGGAGCAGCTAGAACAAGTCCAGAGAAGGGCCACCAGGATGATCCGAGGGCTGGAGCACCTCTCCTATGAGGACAGGCTGAGAGAGTTGGGGCTTTTCAGCCTGGAGAAGAGAAGGCTTAGGAGAGATCTTATAGCAGCCTTCCAGTACCTGAAGGGGCCTACAAGAAAGCTGGGGAAAGACTTTTCATAAGGGCTATTAATGACAGAACAAGGGGAAATGGGTTTAAACTGAAAGAGGGTAGGTTTAGATTAGATATTAGGAAGAAGTTTTTCACTGTGAGGGTGGTCAGACACTGGAACAGGTTGCCCAAGGAAGGTGTGGGTCCCCCTCCCTGGAAGTGTTTAAGGCCAGGCTGGATGAGGCTTTGAGCAACCTGGTCTAGTGGAAGATGTCCCTGCTGATGGCAGGGGGGTTGGAACTAGATGATCTTTAAGGTCCCTTCCAACCCAAACCATTCTATGATTCTATGACTCTATGAAATAGCAGTAGGGACAGGAGCCCCCGTCTAGGGGCAGATTTGTTCCAGTAATACTGTTGCTGGACTCATTTCCAGAACTTCTGAGCCGAGGAGACTTCTCTCAGGTGCCCTCATCTGGCTGTTTAAGGTGTGCAGATGTCCTTCAGCATCTACTAATTTAAAAGAGCCCAAACCAGACAGTTCCACCCCGAATGTTTTGCTTGACAACAGAGCCTCAGGGTGGAAGCTGTTGTATGTGGGTGTACAGCTGGCTAGGAAGAGATGTGGAAAAGTCTCAGAGGCTTAAAGAAAATTTTTCAAAAGGTCATGTCTTTTCAAAGAACTATTATCCATTTTAAAGGAATCTCTGTGAAATAAAAAGGAAGACTGTTTAATTCTTAGTTTTATTATGAACTAGTGCTTTTCTTGAGGGAGGTAGTTTTCTTTCTATAAAAATTAATAGATTTCCTTAGCACTTAAACAATGAAAGAATTATCCTCACTACTTCCTGATTTGCACTCGGGCCTAATGAGAGATTAAAACTAGATTCTTAGCATGTTTTTGTACGTAACTTGGTGTGCTCCTGGTAGCTTGCCAATGCTGTTCAGTTTAGAAGGACCATTTGAATGCATCAGGTTGTTTGCTAAGGCTGTAACTTTCAGGAACTGATCCAAAACAAGGAGGTGGTCCAAACACTCCTGAACTTTCTGGCAAGACTAATTTAAAAACTTTCTGTAATCAAGGGTATGACCTGGCAGCTGATGGAAATGGCAACTGAGCATTCAGCAGCAAACTCTTCAAATGTGTCAGACACAACTTTACTGCCAACTATTTTTATCAACTTCAGAGCTATGATACCTTCAAAAAAACCAAGGACAATACATGGATTTAAAATGCTGAAAGGTAACACTGAAAAAATTTAGTTCTTCCCAATCCCATACTGCAGCTTCAGGCAGACAGAGAACATACAGTTCATCTGCACAGGTCTTCATCAGCATCTTCGGAATATAAAGACCTGCAGTCTGAACTGTGCCAGCAGTGCCTTGAGGATAGTCCAAGGAGATGAGTTAGAAATGGAGTTGCACTGTTTTTCTGCTCCTGTTTTCTGGAGATCAGCCAGACCTTGGCATACTTGAAAGCAATTAGAGAAAACAAAACAAAACAAAAAGCAGGTCAATGTAACATTGCTGAGAGCCTGGCACAGGCCATTTATTTTCTGAATTAACCTTTCACACCATTTTTGGACAAAGTTGCTATTACCCTACTGAGACAGCACCATTCTTTCTCTTCTCTGTGAGGAGAATCTGCAACCAAATATTTGCTGAGGCCACACAAAAAAAAGGGAAGGGAAAACAAGAATGTATTCCTGGAGGGCAAGGTGAGAGTCAAGGTAGGGCATCCTTTGTCTGAAAGACTTAAAGTGTGAGAACTGCTGCAGTGAGGAATAAACCTGGCACGCCTTTGGGTACTGACAGCCAACTCGGTCTGCATTTTGTTCTTTTCTGTCTGTGGCAGGTGAAATCAACATGGCATAAGAAAGGTAATGAAGCAGGAGCTTAACTAATTATGGAGTCTCTGCTGGCAAAGCTGCGTTAGTTTGTATAACCCCACACGCTCTGTAGTGGAGTTCTGCTGCTGCCACATCTGAAAAATATGAACGGCCGGAAGTGCTCTTCTCTTAGGAAAGAGGAGGTTACTGATACAGCTGTATAAAGCTGGAGGAGGAACAGGAGAGGGAGGTGGGTGAGACTCTGCTTTCTAGTCTCCAGACACAGTTATATTGGCAGAAGAATATCAGGTTCCAAAGTGAAAGTTGAAAACTGAAGGAGAATAAGAATTAAAAAGCATTTGCTGTTGAGATTTTTATGATAAAAATATAACTTCTTGTTACATATGGAATGAACATTTTTATTTCTTATATATGGTCTTTCAGTGTTGTTATCCAGTTGTACAATTTAAAATCAAGACATAATATATTTCATGTTTTGCAAAAAGTCTGAAAAGCTGAAACTCCAGGAAAGCAACATTTTAAACGTTTCACCACTGGATGGAGATAGCGCACTAAAGCTTGTGAGTAAGTACTAATGGGACTGTAAGGAAATCCCTTGTGATAGAGAGATTGAATATATTAGTAGACACTGCAGCAACAAACAGCAGAACCCAGCTAGACTTATGGCAAAAAACGTGTTGAAGGAACATCCTTTAGATTTGCACTTGACCTATTTTTATGGTGAGAAAATAAGAGATTTAGTTTAAAAAAATTAATTCCACTTCTCTCTACATATACACAAAGCTGTGATGACACAGACTGGCAAGAAACAAGGGAAGATAAAGTGAAGCTTTCTAGGATCCTCTGTTTCTTTCCCAGGTCACAGCATATTTTTTCTGACAGGAGGATTGTTCAGTTTCTGTATCTGGCCTTGAAGGCTCGAAGCTGCTAGTAGCAGCTGAAGTTACTCCAGCAATGTTTGCAGTGGATGTCTTGTTTGCAAATCACTCAAGGACAGTGGGGAGGAAGTCACTGGGTGGAAAGCAGCAGCAGAAACAATTCCCACCAGCCTACAGGTTGGTAGGAAGATCTTCAGAGATCACTGCAGTTCAGGGGTGAGAGTACAGACGAAGGAGACCCTGCCATTTCTCTCCTCATATATGTTAAGGCATTTTTACACATTTTCTTCCCTCTTCACATGTGTGTATGTGTACAAGCATGAGAGAAAGGGAAGGCGGGAAGGCCTGTGGTGGTTTTTAGCCCAGTTCTTTATATAATTACACTGGGCTTCTCTGTTGCCAGGAGTAACTTTTGAATTTGTTGAATGAATTAAAGACAAATTAAGTGAATTCAAAGACAATTATGTTCTTGTAAATTTTGTGGAAATAGGCAGCCAGATAGACTGGAGACTCTTGAAGTGCCCTGACTAAAGGAAAGGCTGAAGCGTGAGCTCATATATTAGAGAACCCACTCTGGACAGAGATCTTGTCAGTGCCCCTTCTCTGGGAGAAGCTTTAGTCAGAGTTTGCAATTAATCACAAGATAAAAAACCATGGGCGACTGGACTTCATCGGTTCAATAAGCACTAGAATCCTTTCTTAAAAGCAACAAACAGAAAAGTTGACCTACTCCATTATCATCGCTACTCTGCCTCCAGGTCACAGACTCTGCACAGAGTTTAAAAGCTGAGAAATTTCACAAATAAAAGCAGAAACAAAGAAAATAATATCCTTTGAGGCTGTTTTTTCATGTATCCACTTGTTAAAATCAGGAGATGTAGTTTCAGACAGCTCTGACATGACGGTTAGTGGAACAAAGCTCTTTGGGGAAGGGGCATGGGGAAGGGAAGCTGAACGTAAGAGTGTGTGACAGCTGCTGATGTATGCCTGTCACTTTTGTTCCCCAAATACAGATGTTGGATCAATTATATGCTGATTTACATGAAAATGTCTTCATTTTCTCTGAAATAAAGGTTTCAAGTGTAATTCCTTTTCCTGCAGCCAAGTTTGTTATCGATCTTCAAGGCTAGATCCTTAAAAGGTATTTAGGTTCCTACTCATGGGTGAAATTCTTTGCCTAACTTTACCATCCAGGATTCCCAGGGAGGAGTCTGGTGCTGAGATGAGAAAGCTGAACAATTTGATGAGCAGAGTCCTAAACTACTACAGAGGAATGCACAGACAGTGCTTAGGCGTGAGGGAGAGCTGACCCTCTGCTCGTAGGATTTGTTTGCAGTGACAGACAGATGTTTGCAAGCATGTGCCTTGTTATTTACTTATTTGACTACTCAGCTATTGGATATGTACCCACCTGATCTGTTATTCATCTGGTATATTGTTGTTTGCAGAAAGAGGTGAATACAGAAAGTCTCAAAAACTAGTCTTCCTCATTATGTTGTGGGAGCATTCTGACTTGCAGGCTTAGATTAAAGAGAACAAGACTCAATTTTCTTTCCCACCATCCTTTTTTCTGCTTTTGAGGAAAGCCCTGATATTGGAGCTGGTCAAGGAGAGAATGGCCAGTCAGTGTGAAATTATGGACTGTGGTTTTAGTCAGGGATAATACACTTTGTTTTAGAGGAGAAACCCTCTGGGAATGAAATATGTCAAAAACCAAAATCTACTCAAGATGCTTGATCTGGGAGTAGGAAGATTTACTGGATGGCATTAAAAGGCTATATTTAGACATGAGAAATGGAAGGAGAGACAGGCCAGGAATATCAGGAGTATGTGCCTATAGTGGTGATGAGAATAGAAGTGTTGTACATACATTAGAAAAAGTATATGCAGGATTGGTAGAGGTAATACCAAAGCCAGGGCTCTGAACAGTGAACAGCAGCACAGACTAAACCCTTGGTGATGGCAAGACATGACCTGCAAAATAGCTTAGGAGCTTGTGTGTAATTAACCATGACAATTAGCATGGATTTGAATGTTCAACATGTCTTGTTTTCCTAATCCCTCCTTCCTGCTCCCATATTACCTCTGGGGTTGTTTTATAGGTATGTAAGATTTGACCAATCAATCTATCAGTGCCCTCTTGCACTTGGCTTCATGCAGCAACTTGCAGCTCCACAGGCATCACGCAGGGTGCCACAGAGTGGTCAAACACACTGGTTTTGCTGGGTGGGCTTTAAGGTGACTGTGGGCAATGTCCTGGCATCTGAGTGTGCACTCCACCATTGCTCCCCAAGTGCCAAAGGCAGAGCTGAATGTCTCTCAGTTCTCTGCTGTTGGATGTCCCTTTATGTCAGGCAAGCATTACAAGCCTTCACCCTGAAAAATGGCTTTGCAAATGGTTAGCCAGAGCCAAGTAATACTCTGGGCTAACCAATCTGTGTAGAAGAGAGCATATACTTAAATACAGGTGTGGTTTCTTTGCTGATCTATGCCTGTACTGTAGCACTGGTACAAGTGCCACATGCAGGCTTATGAAACTTTCCCACCTCATAAGGAAGATCAGAGGCCATGTCTATAAAAAAGTGGTAACTTGCCATTCACTGCTCTTTCACCTGATGCAGAAATGCTAGCAAATTCTTGAGGAGAAGGAAGAATTTGTCACTAACACCATAATCTATGCCATAATGTGAGATTTCAAATCAATTGTATCTGATTCCCCCTCAGCTTCTGCTTTCTCCAGCCTGGCCCAGATCTGTCAGTCTTGAAAAGCTTCCCAGTCTTACCAGATGACCACTCCACATGATTAATCACTGGAGCCACAGTCCTAAAGAGATCTGCCAGATCCATAGCTTCCAAACAACCTCAGATAGGTCACATGCCAGACTGGTTAAGAAGCTTGCTATGGCAAACAGGAAAATCTCTGATATTAGTGTTAGGGGGGAAAAAAACCCAAATATCATTCTATTTTTTTTTGTAATTTTGCCTGAAAAGTTTTTCTTAAAGAGAGCTCATATCAAGTTATGAACACAGCTACATTTTGGAAATGTTTTGTAAGGAAGCAAGTTGCAGAGTTGAAGGCTTTGAACCCAAAGCAGCTGGTGGGATTTTATTTTTTTTTCCCCTAGGGTGATCACTTGCCTCCTTTAAAATAAAGGATTTAAAATTAAAACTGTACCTAGAGAACAGCATATATAAAAG
>NW_010308098.1:0-9624 GCF_000700745.2 Antrostomus carolinensis
ACTAGATGATCTCCTGAGGTCCCCTCCAACCACATTCTGTGATTCTGTGATTCTTCTGCCCACTTTTCATACAAGTCCTTGGTTCTTCCCTCAGAAGCCAGGAGCCCCACGTCTGCTCCAGGGAGAGCCAAACGGCTCCTTAAATGCTTGCTGACCCCAATCCAGGGTGAGCACAGGGGCACCTGCGGGGCAGCACTTCTCTATTGTGGGGCCAGCCCTAACCTGAGTCCCTTTTTAACCATGAGAGAAGCTGCTGCTGCTATTGCTGCTGCTGCTGCGTGACACTCAGTGCCTGTTGTAAACACAGGATGGTTAAAACTATGTTTCTCAACACAGTATTTAAACAAAAAAAGCCCTCAATGAATAACAGCACATTTCTGAGCTTGGCTTCCTGGGGAAAGCAAGCTTGTGTGCTTACGGGGTGTGAAGGCAGATTACGCCCTCCTAGCTTTTGAATCTCTTGGCAAATCTTAATCAAACTAGACATGAAGGAAAAGATGAAAGAGAAATGGGTTCCTGCAAGTTTCCTGGTAAGGTCAGCTGTGAAAAGGAAATAAATTATCTAGAAATTACCCCTCAAAAAGGCTGCAGCCTGACCTCACCATTGGTTATACATGACAAAATTGCATATGATGGAGTTTGTACAAGTCCCAGCTGCAGGGAAAGCTTTGGTCAGACTTTGCATCTTCCTGGGCACCACAATCAATTGACCATGGGCCACAAATGTGGCTTTGTTAGTTCCAGTCCTTGGGGGCTACTTAAGCCAGCCTGCTGGTTCTGTGCCATGCTGGCAGCACCGGGACCCCCCTGGCCCTGGTGCAGCTGCCAGACTTGTACGAGGGTGAAATAACCAGCCCAAGGCAGTGGTGGAACCACCCATCTTCAGTAGGATCCTGGACAAATGTGGTCCAACAGAAATGTATGTGCCCACACTGCTGAATACCACTGTGTTTCCTGAATACAAGAGGATTTTCTTTCCCCTGGGTACCAAGGATTTTTATGCTGAATTGACTGAATAAGACTTTCCAGCAGAATAATTTCCCTGAAAGATTAGGAAAGTCAAATATTTCCTAGGATCTCTATCATGTCTGAAATCTCTTTATCCTGCATATGAATTACTTTTTTTCCTTTTAAACTAAGACACACACTAAAGCTGAACCCAGTGCTTTCCCTCACAGCTGTTGCTGTTTAGCTGCTCCCCTTTCTACTTAAAAACTTTTTAATTTATTTTTTTTTTTTTAGGTGAGAGCCTGAGAGAGGTCAGCTGGAGCATAAGTGCTCTACTTCTCCCTTTCATTAGCAGAAGTGATGGCTACCCATGGATTTCAAATTTGTTTCAGCTCTTACTGGGAGCTCTTTGGAACCTGAAGCAAGGATTGATTGTCGGTGAAGAGGCTCTGCGATAACAAAGGCAGAAGTCAGGCAGGGAAGGTCTGACATGTGAGCTGTCAGAGGAGGTGTCACCGCCAGCTGACCCATCATAAGACCTCCCGGGAAAGCCAACGGGCACCCTGCTCGGGAGGTTCTAGTGCCCTGCTCCCCGCTAGCTTGTGCTTGGAAACAGATTGACTAACATAATAGAGTGATTTTGTAATCTGTCATAATACCATAAGCTACAGATCCACAGACTTTGACCCCTCGCAGGTATAATGAGCTCCTTTATTCAGCTGCACATGCTCTCTCGATGGGGGAGAGAGAGGGGGGCTTTTTCTAATTATATATCCAAAGCATATGTTTTGCCCAGAAACAAAGCATTATATTCATTAGTAAAATCCTATAAGCTAGGCTCTTTTTATTAGCCAGTTAACTAATTGACAGTTAAGAACGTGTATTAATATCATGGTGTAACCATGCAGTCACTTAATCTGACAGCTTTATTAAAATCATAGCATTGCTCCTCTAAGTTGCTACAGCGAAAGGCTGTAGCATTTGCATTAGAAACCCTGGCGTTCGGAAATGTATAGCTCAGCTGTAAAAAAAAATCAATATTACATCATACAGATCCTCAGCCTAGCGGCAGTCTCTGTTAATCCTTTGACAGCTGGAGAAGAGTGCTAAAGGACCTTTCACTGGTCTTTAAAAATCTGCTCAATCAATTTTAAGTAGGTTTTAGGGGCACACAAAAACATATTTTAGTACATTTTCCTTTTTCCTTACTGATTCAGCAAATGATCTTATTGTAGCAAAATGCAGAGCATTCCCCATCTGAAATAATACTGTGAAACACTCGGTGCAGCGTGGGCAGGGGGTGCGTGCTGTGCCGGGGAGAAGGGGGAGCCCAAGTACAGCTGTGGATGTGGCACTGAACACAGCCCTTCCATTTGCTACGGTAGTTTAAAAAGGTAAATGACCTGAACATGGAAAAGCTTAGAAAATAAATACTGGTAATGGAATCAATGTCATCATGGTATGATGACATGGTACAAATCAATCTTACATCCTCACCTCATCTAAGCAATAACTCTCTATAGTAGCCCATGTTTGAAAAGGTTGTGGTCACAGATTGCTGTCATAAAGTACAGAGCTTTCATGAGAACTGATAATAAAAGCTGTACAGAATTACATTATTCCCTTCATTATGCTTGCACAGGCTCTGCATTTGGTTTACAGATCTTTATCATTTGATGCCTGGCATATAAGATGGAGAATACAGTATAACTTTGGGTTTGTCAGCCTGATAGTTAAAGAGGGGGCGGGGGGGGAAGTGAACTGGAAATCAGTGAAGGAAAAATAAATATGAAAACACATAATGGTGTTTTTACAGGTCTTTACTTCATGCAGATTGGCACACAAAGGTAAAAATAATCTTTAAAATACACTTTCACTGAGCAGCAAAGCTGCCCATTGTCTGGGCATGCCACCCCCACTGCAGCGCTGAGAGTTGTGTTTAGCTGGGCTGAAGCTGTTGTGTATCTACTGATGTGGTGCATGTGTGTGTCCCAGTCCTTGCTAGGTTAGGCTAAATCCTTCTGGTTCCACCATTTACCTGTGCTCCCTGCCTTCTACGCCTGAACCTCCCATGATCGTTATTTTAGCTCACCACGCAGAAGAACAGAGTCTGGCACCAAAGGCCATCTTACTCCTGATGCCCTGGGTACACAGTCCAGGCAGGCACTCAGCATGCCCAGAGGTGTGCAGCTATAAGTTGCTGATGTTCTGGTTTTTCATAAGCTGTCCCAGCTCCTCACCAGTAAACTTCACTGCTGCAGCTGCCCCATACTGGGAGTGTCACAGGCTGGGCTGCTGCTGTGATACACCAGGACAGTTTCAGAGCACTCCCTGGCTCCACCGCTTACGAAAGAGCCTTCTCTCCGTCTTCATTTATTCCAGACTTCCCACCTTTTACCACAAGCAGCACTGAAGTACATGTCATGGAGCTGTGTGGCCAGGTTGATCCTGCAGCCAATTCCCATTGCAGGAAGGATCTCATCTGGGATAGTTGGAACCAAGTGGAAATCACCTCAGGCTGGACAGTTCTGATGCAAAAGCAGAAAATTCAACATCTTTCACTGCCCAGAGACAATAGGAGATGCTATCCAGTGAGAGCACGTGAGCCTAGCCACCTCCTGTAGCCCATTGACCTCTTTCTCTGCTGTATCTAGTGCTGCTGTGCTAAGGATGCTCAAGGGGTATGTCCCGGCCTAGTCCTTTTAGTATCCATCCATGGATCTAATGTTCATCTAATCCCTTCTGCTCAGAGAAGTTGTGGCTGCCCCCTCCCTGGAAGTGTTCAAGGCCAGGCTGGATGAGGCTTTGAGCAACCTGGTCTAGTGGAAGGTGTCCCTGCCATGTCAGGGGGGTTGGAACTGGATGATCTTTAAGGTCCCTTCCAACTCAAACCATTCTAGGATTCTGTGATTCTATGATTTATCAACTTGCTGTTACCATCTGGCTCCCTCAGCCTTGTGTAGCTGCCAACAAAAGTTCACTACTGTCTGCATAGAAAATGTCTGTTTTAAACCACTCTCCTACTGGCTTCCCCCATGCTGTTGTTGCAGTACTTGCAAACAGCTCTTCCGTTTGGCTGTTGTTGTCAAAGCTTTGTAAACCTCCAACTTGTCCTTTCTCGGCCACCTTCTCCGCGGAGTCCCAGCCTGCCTCCTTGCTCTCTGGAAGGGTATATACCACCAAGTGTCTGCTTTAGCCACAGATGTGAGCTGTAGATCAGTTCAGCCCGTAGGTACTATTTTTAAAGTCTCTTTTATTTTTGCCATGACTGCTCTTTGATATTGCTTTTTAATCTTAACGAAAAACAACGTTTACCTTTTGCCTTCTGACACTTTAAACCCAGACACGCTTGCCCCTTAAAAATAAGCAGAGGACAAAGTAAACCAGAGAAGTGTAGTTAATTATAAATCGTTAATAAAAGCTGATAAAAACTCTCTGAAATCCAGCACAAGCCCCTGTGCACAACATTGAATTCCTAGTTTTGCACCTATTTCTTGGGCAAATCTCACATGGCAATGGTGTCAATGGGAATTTCACCTGATCACTAGCAGCATGATTGAGATTACTGAGGAATAAATAAAATGTCAGGGAAAGCCCTTCTTAAACATTGAAGCAATATTCGTTAACAAAGCCTAGCCACGGTGAATAGACAGCAGCGTTACACTGTGCTAAGCTGCTGTACCTTGGAGCAGGCTTGTGGGGTGGACCATAATATCACACTTCCTGATCATTTTCTGAGCAGCAGAGGAGTAAACAATACCTCTAATGCGAACTCAGAGGTAAAATGAATTAGGTGGTGATAACCCTTCAAAAAGAAAAGGTATTTTGTGAGTTTCTGTGCAAAGACCGTTTGAGCTCTAAGCTTCATAATCAGCTTGGAAAATAGTTTAACCCGCAAGAATCTTTGTGACTTACTTCTGTCTTCCCCAGTTTGCAAGGTCAACTATCAAACCAGATATTGTTCAAAGAGCGCTGAATGCCAAGTAGTAAGCATAATTTACAAATTATTTCCTGTTTCTAAAGGCAGTGCCATTGCATCATTTTTAGGCCATGTTTAAAATTATGGCATAAAATAGTTAATGTAAACAAAAATGGGAAACTCGGAGGAAAAAACAGGGGGGGAGGACTTTCCAGATAATCCACTTACTGCATCTTTGTTGTGCCTATTCTCATAATACCCCCAAGTCCCAGTTGCTGGATTTAACTGCAACACTTACTAATTTCCAGAGAAGCAGCAGCCCTGCTCCAGCTTTCATCGTTAGTATTCCCAATATTAGTGTTCTGCTGCGGTGCCTGTGAAACCCTGCAGCAAAGCCTGCACCTCCTCAAAGGCAAAACCCTAACAGCTGCTCCCTGTGTGAGGCTGGGGGAAAGGTAGAGAACAGGAGAGAGAGAAAGAAGGAGAGAAAGAAAGAGAGGAAGAGAGAAAGATGAGAAAAGAGAAAGAAGGGGAGAAAGAGGAGGAAGACAGAAAGAAGCAGAGAAAAAAGAGAAAGAGAGAAGGGGATTAACTTCACCAGGGGCCTAAAAAGACTGGAGAGAGACCTCCCTTGGACAATATGCTACAGGTCAGCATTTGGGACCTAGGTCAGCGTGTGTTGGTTTAACCACAGTAGGACCATGTGGTCCTGCACTCACTCCCCCCACCCATTGAGATGGGAAGGGGATCACAACAAAGGGGCACGAATTAGGATGAGGACAGGGGCAGCTCACTCACCAGTTATGGTCACGGGCAAAACAGACTCAACTTGGGGAAGAAAACTCAGTTTAATTCGTTACCATTCATCCAAGTTGCACAGTGAGACATAACAACCACATCTTACACCACCTTCCCCCACCCCTCCGTTCTTCCCGGGCTCAAATCACTTTGCTCCTGATTTCTCTACCTTCTCCCCCTCAGCAGCACAGAGGGCAGGGAATGGGGGTTACAGTAAGTTCACCTCTGCTCCTCTTCCTGGCATGAAAGTCCAGAAACAAGATGTTCCAAAGCAAGCTTCCCATGGAGTCACGGACCTCTCTGGGCTCAGCTCCTGACTCTGGCACGAGGACATCCACAGGCTGCAGACGGGCCTCCGGTCCAGCGCGCATCCTCACCCCCTGGCTCTGGGGGTCCACCCCGTTCTGGCCTTGAGCGTTTCTCAAGTTGTCAGTCCAGTCACACTTGCCCTCAGGCTCAGCTTTTCTGTCCCGGCGTGGAATCCCCCATAGCCTACACGTGGGTCTCTGCTCTGCCATTGAACCTCCATGGGCTGCAGGGACCTCCTTTGCCTTCTCCTGCTCCATGCAGTTGAATTGAGTGTCTGAGGTTCTCTGTCCTCCCCCTCCCGTGGAACTAATTGAATGGGCCACCTTGTGCCACAAGTCATGTGCAGAGGAAGAACATTTCTAAAGTAGCTGGGCCAAACACAGAGGCTCCTGTGTGATGCTGTCTACAGAGTGGACCAGGAGCAGAACAAAGGCAGGGATCTGCCTGGCCACCCAACACCTCTGGGCAGCCTGAGGTGGATCCCGGCTGCACATGCAGCACAGATCCTACTGCCTTTCTCATGCCTGTAACTTTTCCACAGCTACAGGTGCTTCTGAAGCTCTTACAAAAAGCTATTTTGTTAGCAATGCCCATTTCAATGAAATATGTCATGTAAACCTGTTATCTTCTCTCTTTCCCACTTACACACTAAGAGCCTTCTTCCTTTGTTGGTTTAATGACCCAGATATGCTTGACTTACATAATGTCACATTGCATTTTGCTGGAAACTAATATACCCATAAAACTGGCAAAGCATTGGAAATCCATCACCTTTTTATCAGACCTGTTTGGCAACAGCATAAGCTGGAGAACTTCCCAGTGCAGCGTTGGATTGCTATTGTTGTAGAAAAAGTTAGTCAAAACTTAGCATTACCAGCTTAAACATTAATACCTAGAGTAGAAAAAGCCTATAGATTGTGTTATATGAACTGTTACAACATGCCGAATGGCTAACTACAGAACTGGCCAAAACCGACCTAAGAGGATGTGAAACAGGATATAGGACCACTGTATATTGTGTGAGAAGATGACCACTTAGTAACCACTTAGTAATGAAACAACGAGCAAATCAAACCAATAAAAAACAAGAAGACCCCAGATCGTAATATAACTATTGGTCCAAACTGTCACGTGAGGGGTGGGGAACTTCAATTGTAAGGGATTTCTTTGTTTGGGGTCTCCCTTTGGAGGCGCCCAGCTTGAGCCATAGCACTATGTCCATGGACATCGGACCCTCTCATCTCCAAATGTCCAGCTGCCGGTATCAGGTGAGTTCATCTGGGAACTCTGGGGATAGGAGACACTGACCAGTGAATGTTAAAATTCTGCTGCTACACTCTGGATATCCTGGGTTTGAGTGGGTTCAAGTCCCAG
The DNA here is from genome assembly GCF_000700745.2 of Antrostomus carolinensis. Lineage (NCBI taxonomy): Eukaryota > Metazoa > Chordata > Aves > Caprimulgiformes > Caprimulgidae > Antrostomus > Antrostomus carolinensis. The sequence continues at coordinate 7,349 of NW_010308098.1, forward strand.
CTCAGAAGTGCGCTAGGAGAGGTGTGCACACCCTCATCAGCATAAGGCGCACGAATTTGTCATCCAGATATGGGGAACCCAACACAGAGAAGGGGACACCCTTAAAGGAGGTACTAGAAAATTGGAGGAAAATAGATGGTACTTCAAGTCTATCAGAAAAATGAGCAACAGCATTGTGCCAGGAGGACTGGCTGGCGATGGCTGGATGGAGGGGTGGCCTCGTTCTTCGACTAAAAGAAATTAACTTTACTATGACATACTCTGGAAGGTGAAAAACCTTATCAAATGGATTTTTGTTACGTATGGACAATTGGGCATATGACTGCCATAAAAAAGGTGGTCCTAAAAGTTCACAGAGAGCCTGGGTTACAACTCAAGCTGCAGCAGTCATAAGTGATTCAAACGCTCGTGGAATCTGCTGCACCCTACGCACCCCCCCTCTCTGCTTTCTTCTAACCCATCTTTTGCTGCTACTTCTGCCACTTCTCCAGCTTACTGCTTCTGCTAATGTCCTTCCAAATCCAGCTGTGATGCAGCCTGTAGTGGGGGGAGCTAACACTCCTCTTCCAGTATTGCATGTATTTACTAATCAACCCTGGAATCCAGGAGATTTAGCTGTGTGGGGGAGTAAAATGCCTAGACTGAGGGAAGATGCGTATCGGTGTGCCTTATTATTTTAAAATATTTGTACTGGATATAATCCATCATGGGCGGGATACTCAAATATTATTTTGATCTAATGAAAGGAATAAAATAATTGAAAAGGATGCAGAATTGATGTAACAGGCTGGGGGAAATAGGAATCCTTGGATGGCAAATGATTCAAATTTGGATTATAATAATGCAGGAGACAGAGCCAACTGTCAGACAGAGATTCAGAATGTAGTGGAAGCTATTAGAGCTTGTGGAGAACTGGGAGTGAACTGGACAAAAGTACAGGAATGTAGGCAGAGGCTTGATGAACACCCCAGGGACTACTGGGAACGATTACAGCTGGCTTTATTAAATTATGGAGGAATGACTGCACAGAACTTTAGCAATGAGCTAGCACCAAGTGTATTTGTTGAAGAAGACGCCCGAGATATATGGAGATAAAGAACATATGTCTGGGTAGCAAGGGGAGACTTTACAAATGATGCTAAGTGTGGTGGTGGTGGTGGTGACGCTCATTGCACAGGAGGTAAAGCATAAGAGCTGAGCTTGTAAAAGAAAAGAAACAGGAAAAGCAACAAGAAGCTGGTTCTTCAGCAGCAGCACTGGCACAGAGTTTATAACTAAGAGGGAGAGGGAGGGCATTTCGCCCTCCAAGAGAGCAGAACAGGGGAAGTAGGTCAGACTGGAGATGTGAAAGGGGAATGAGAAGACTTGGAAATAACTGGGAGGAAAAGTGTCATTGCTGTGGGAAACTTGGTCACAAAGAGGATGCCCACTTTGTCTGAGGGGCCCTCGGAGGGAACTGGACATGGGAAGTGTCAGACAGGAATGGTGAAATAACCTGCAATGACTGCAATCATAGAATCATGAATCATAGAATCACGAATCATAGAATCACCTGGTTGGAACAGACCTTTGAGATCATCGAGTCCAACCGTACCTGTCCACTACTAAACCATATCTCTGAGCTCCCCATCTACCCGTCTTTTAAACACCCCCAGGGATGGTGACTCAACCAGCTCCCCAGGCAGCCCGTTCCAGTGCCTGAGAACCCTTTCAGTGGAGAAGTATTTCCTGACATCCAACCTGTACCTCCCCTGGTGCAACTTGAGGCCACTTACTCTTGTTCTATCACTGGTTACCTGGGAGAAAAGACACACACCTGCCTCGCTACACCCTCCTTTCGGATCGTTGTAGACAGTGATAAGGTCTCCCCTCAGCCTCCTCTTCTGCAGGCTAAACAACCCCAGTTCCCTCAGCCGCTTCTCGTAAGACCTGTGCTGAAGCCCCTTCCCCAGCGTTGCTGCCCCTCTCTGGACCCGCTCGGGCGCCTCCGTGTCCCCGCAGCGGCCCCGCCCCGCCCCGGCAGGTTCTGCGGCAACTGGAGCCTGTGGGACGTGGGACGCGCAGCGGGAGATGCGATCGGGAAACAGAACGAAAGGAAACGGGGTTTTTAGTGAGCAACGCCACCACTTTCCACTTCTGCACGGAAGAGACCGGCACCACGGGGCCCGCTGCGGACCGAGCGGAACCGGAGGTGACGCTGTTTTAGCTACAGCGTTACTGCCCCCCAGAGGAGCTGAAGGGGCGGGGGCAGCTCTGCCGTGGCGGGAGAGTCCCCA
>NW_010308099.1:0-3711 GCF_000700745.2 Antrostomus carolinensis
CCCAGCCTGTACTGGAACCTGGGGTTGTTAAGAAGCTGGGAAGAAATCCACAGGGCAAAAGGATCCCTTGGTGATCAACTCAGAGAGATTCCTGAAGCATGAAGTAGATGATGCTCAAACACAGATAATTAGCTGCTGGCTTTAATCTAATTAATTAATTCTTATAAACTATAGATTATTTTTTGGGATAGAATTAATTGTTATTTGTCTATCTTTGAAGGACATCCTCCATGTCCCCTCTAGCATCCCAAAGTTCTAAGCTCCTGAATTCATTCCCACCTTCCTTTCCCGTCAGTAGGTGGCATCCTCGGAAAATTAAAAAGTTAAAAATCCAGAAGTCACTTTAATTACCTGATTGATTAATTAATTATGCAAATAGACTGGTGAGCCAGTTAGCCAAGCCTAAGCAGGAAAGTGTCCTGGAGATGGGTCACTTTCAATACAGCCTTTCCTTTCCCAAACCACACCACTGGCTCTTCTCCCCTTGTCCATCTTGGGTCTGGATCTCAGTGTGACAGTCACCACTTTACCAACAGAAGCTGCCAAGCAAAGAGGAGCCAAACTCTGCAGGAGGATTCAAACCATCCTTAGTGAAGGCACCAAGAAAGAGTCAGAAGAAGGAATGTTTGAAAGAGCTCAGGAGAGCATGAAAAAGCACTTCCGTGACCTGAAGGTAAGTTGTGCATCTTTCTTGTTCCTTGGGGACCTGTCTACAGCTATGGGTGGTGTTTGGGGGTAGAGGGCAACATCCCCACCATCCCCATCCTCATTCCATGTTGCATGAGGCTTTGAGCAACCTGGTCTAGTGGAAGGTGTCCCTGCTGCTGGCAGGGGGGTTGGGACTGGATGAGCTTGAAGGTCCCTTCCCACCCAAACCATTCTGGGATTCTATGAAAAAGGATCTCGTGAATACAACGTGAAGGCATCTCCTTGTGAGATGTTGGTATCAGGAGGCTCTTGCATACACTGGAAGGCCACCACCAGCATTGGTTTTGTGGCATAAGTCATCTCCAGTGGTGCCCAGAAGCTTTGTTAATGTCATTAATCCATTACAGCTGCTCACCAGTGTTGACCCAACTTAGCTCAAGGAGCTGATGTGGCTCTGAGCCCCATACTCAAGGGTCTGCCCACAAACATCTAGCTGGACCAGCAGCTGCCATCAATAATTGGCAGCTACACCATTCCTATCCTCAAATCAATAATAATTTGGGCTCCTCAGCACCAGCAGGAAGTAACAGGGGGGGATCTGGGGGGCTGGTTGGGTGAGGGGCTCCAAGCCCTGTTGCTGTGCTCAGCTGTGTGATGGCTGCAGGTGGAGATGATCAAGAAGATGAAGAACTACTTCTCTGACATGCTCAGCTTCGTTTTTTTCCCATGGGACCAACTCAACAACAAGCTGCCAGGTACGTTCCTGGTGCTCCAGCTTTGGTGGGGATGTTTTGTGCAGGGCAAGCAGCCCCAGGTTCTGCACCCCTGTTTTGGAGGTATGGCAGGGAAGGGCAAGAGGACAATGTAAAACTGTGGGAGAGGTTCCAGAGGAGAGTTAGGAAGATGATCCAAGGGCAGGAGCACCTCTCTGCTGAAGAAAAGCTGAGGGAGCTGGGCTTGTTGAGCTTGGAGAAGAGGAGGCTCTGGGGAGACCTTCTAGTGGCCTCCCAGTACCTGAAGGGGCTCCAGGAAGGCTGGGGAGGGACTTTGGCCAAGGGCAGGGAGTGAGAGAACAAGGGGTGATGGCTTGAAAGTGGCAGAGGGGAGATGGAGCTGAGATGTGAGGAAGAAATTGTTTGGTGTGAGGGTGGTGAGCCAGTGTCCCAGGTTGGCCAGAGAAGCTGTGGCTGCTCCTCCCTGGAAGTGTTTGTGGCCAGGTTGGATGAGGCTTTGAGCAACCTGGTCTAGTGGAAGGTGTCCCTGCTGCTGGCAGGGGGGTTGGGACTGGATGAGCTTGAAGGTCCCTTCCCACCCAAACCAGTCTGGGATTCTGTGACAAGAGGAACTTCTCAGCTGTGACACTGCCCCAAAGCTGCCAGATCTGATGCACATCCCCTTTCTCTTGCTGTGCTGCAGTTCCCAGACATTCAACATCAAATAACACCATCATCTCAGGAGCAAGGAAAGGTGCCAGATTGACCACGACCCAACTGTCTTTAATGGACTCCTCTTTTTTTGCAGACTTCCAGAACGAGTTCCTCTTCATCCACAACATTCATAACAACCTCCACTCAGACAGAAATGCTTAGAGTTTCTCAGATCATCATCTCAGATGGTTTGGGTTTATTATTCTCATTGGTGGCTTGCTCTCCTTACTCTAAGCAATGACCTCAGGTGAATTTTACCCCCCTCCTACAAAAACATCTCCAAGGTATTTTATCATACTACATAAATAAGAGTCCTACACAACCCCCAAGAACCTTTCCTCCACATGCCATGATGAGCCCCACACCCTTCAACAGCAACTGTCCATCCCAAGGTTGCTCTGACCTCATGATGGGTCACCCTGGACCATGGAATTGATGTTCTCCCAGGAGGTGTCAGTGTCTTTGAGCAGGTTATTGAGGTCCCCTCAACCATCACAGCTCTGACTTCAAGATGTGTCACCCTGGACCATGGAATTGATGTTCTCCCAGGAGGTGTCAGTGTCTTTGAGCAGGTTATTGAGGTCCCCTCAGCCATCACACCTCTGTCCTCATTCATGCTTGTGGAGATGAGCCTTTCACCCCATAACCAAACGTGCTTCCACACCAAATCTATCCTGATGTATCTGCCATGTTTATATCTCGTTGGATGTTTGCTAATAAAATAAAAACATTTGGAACAAACTCGCTTATATTTCATGTAAAAGTCAAGCTTGGATGAAACCAACCCCAAAGAGTGGTTGGGAAAGTGGTTCCCTTTGCAAAATGACAATGGATTGGATATTTCCAGAAGAAAACAAGGAGTTTTCAAAGGAGAAATGGCACCAGTAGACAACCAACCTCCCAGCGGGGATTTAACAGAGAGGACAACACTTTTATGGTGAAGGAAAAGCTTAGGAGAGATGGAAACCAAAGCCCCCAGGGTTGCTTTGGAGGGAGTACAGCAGATCACCCATGGTTGGATGGGTGGGCTTGGCCAAAGAGGAGCCCTGGGCAGCTTTAGATTAGCTCCAGAGCCTTTTCCAAGGTGCAGTGGGAAACAAGGAGCCCATAAATGTCTTTTTGGGGTGAGGGCATTGCTGCATGACTCCGGTGGAAGGTGGGGACAAGTGATGACCAAGCCCCCATGAGCTGGTTTTGTTCTCCTGGATGTTTCCCAGGTGGGGAACCAGCCTGCCCTGTCTTTCTGCTCATTGAAACCAGTTCCAGGGTTGACCCTGACTTCTTCACACCTCAGCCAAAAACCAAGCAGACTAATTGCTGGGGAGAAAAATGAGCTTTGAGAATCCCAAAGGTGGGCTTGGGGACAGTGAAGATGCTTGGCCATGGGTCTTCTGGACTCCTGGTTGATCCACATCAAGGAACATCATCAAAGTGCGCTCTGTTCAGACCCAAATATCTGCAAACGTTGCCCCAGTGAATTTGCCATTGAGTGGTTCTGGGTTTGGTTCAGAAGGCCAATCATGTCCTGGGCTGCACCCAGAGCAGCGTGGGCAGCAGGTGGAGGGAGGGGATTCTGCCCCTCTGCTCCGCTCTCCTGACACCCCACCTGCAGTGCTGCCTCCAGTGCTGGGGCCAC
>NW_010308099.1:4038-4409 GCF_000700745.2 Antrostomus carolinensis
GTTGCTCCTCCCTGGAAGTGTTGAAGGCCAGGTTGGATGAGGCTTTGAGCAACGTGGTCTAGTGGAAGGTGTCCCTGCTGCTGGCAGGGGGGTTGGAACTGGATGAGCTTGAAGGTCCCTTCCAACCCAACCCAGTCCATGATTCTATGGCTCAGGTGGAGGTTGAGTTTTGCTCTCTTGGCTTCTACTGGAAAACTGAAATATGTGGGGAAAAATGGGATTTATCATTATAAAAAGAGTATAAAAATGATACACGAGCTCTGGTGAACTTTGATTATAAATGCAATTCAACTCTTACACCTCATCTATTGTCCTACAAAACATTCCACAAAGCAGCTGAGATACCTCCAGTGCTCATGAAATAAGGTCAA
>NW_010308100.1:0-14873 GCF_000700745.2 Antrostomus carolinensis
AAGGTCCCTTCCAACCCAAACCATTCTACGGAGGGACTCTATAGCAGCAGCACACAGAGGTCAGGGCAGCAGCCAAAATGAGTCCTAAGGCTCCTTGAAAGAACCAAAGCTACACATATTTTCACACTGATCTCTTCTCAGCTCTGCAGCAAGTGTTTGTTTAAAGGATCAGGCTTTCTGTTGACTGAAGCGAAGGCAAGTTTTTTCCTCCTGTTTTTAAATGTGGATTTCTACTTGCTGCATGTGCCCCTCTGAGGCTGGTAGTGTGCCACATCTGACTATATTTATGTACAAAAGCATAGCCTATTGCTACTTATAGCACAGCTCAGTCTGCCAGGATCGTTCATGTTCTGCTGGGAGACTGAGTATTTTCCACCTAACTCAATCCTCTCGTTTAATTCGATTACAACCACGGCAACCAAGCACAACTTCCACCTCTGAGGTTTTTTTTATGCTGTTAGTGATTGTAACATCCATGAAAGGAACTGGCCTGGTAGGTCTGGAAACTTGAATGGTTTCACGCACCACGAGGCAGGGAGTGTGAGCAAAGATAATGAAAGCTCCTCCAGCTGCAAACTGGATGACACTGTATTTTAACAGAGACTGAAGTTCACAGCCTGAGGATGCTCAGCACAACGGCCTGATTTTCAGATGGGCTGAGCACTTGCCTGCAAAGTCTCCATTGATCCACTTTGGGCACTCTTTTCTTGCTAGCAACATTTCAGAAATGGCAAATGAGACGAATGGTGCACTTCATACCACGGTGAAAAAAATTTCTGACTGGACAAATTCAGAAGAGAGGTGTGTGAAGCTGCTGGGCAGGCTGCTGCTTGGTCCCTAGCAGAACTGCTTTGTTAGTGAGGGTTTTTTCCCAAAACTGCTTTGACGGAGGTTGGTCTGAATATTTCCAACATGGATCTGAATCATCTTTTGAGGGACCTCAACAGTTTGTGGGCAGAGTGCCAAAAGATTTCATCGCACAGACTGATGCAAATTTATTTGCATACAGTGTGTCACCAATGTCGCATCCGGCCCAAGACAAGTAAGAGGAGAGACAAATGCCCTCCTACTCTTTTAGAGTAATAATAGCAATATAACCTTTTCAGTATTGCAACGTGCACCTTAGAGAAAAGAAGTCTTAAAAGAACAGTGTAGTGAAAATAACTCCCTGAGTAATATACCTCAGAAAACCTGTATCCTTCCATAACCTTCAGAGAGCAGAGGTTGTGGAGACACAGAGAAATCAGAGGAAGAGGAGCTGCTGGAAGAAATACAGATATTACTCTCGCATGCACACAAGCTCCACTGATCCTGGGAGGAGAGTGAAGGTGGGGGGTGAAGTGGCTGGGTGCATTTTTTATTTGCTTTAAGAATCAGGGGCAGGGAAAACTGTTTTTTTAACCAATAAGCAGTGTAGATTATATGTATCAAAGTATGACAGGTTAACTCTTGCTGTGGTTATAAAATAGATACTTTGGCTGATTATAGAAAAATTAACTAAGTCAGAACAAAGATGTTTAAAAGCAATATTTAAACTCTATCTAAAATGTTCTTAAACCTCCACAAACATATGCTGGGCAGGAACACAGTCCCTAAAGGCTGCCATTTTAATTAAAAATCCAACAGGAAATGCTGCCTGATGGTAGGTATCAAGGCCAAAATCCCAAGAGCTGCAGCCCAGGAGGAGGAGATTGGCACAGCTCTTTTAGGAGTATAACATAATAATATTATAATAATCATAGTAATAGTAATAATAGTAGTTTGACAGGGATATTGTATGTTCAAACAAAATACCAGGGTGTTAAAAAAGTGCTGCTGTCCCCTCTGTCTCCAGCTGTGCCTCAAAGGTTGAGGTTTCAAGCTGATAATTTAAAGGAGAATCCCTTTTCATATGCACAGTACAGGGCTTTTCTGTCCTTTGAATGAATCTCCAAACATTGTCACGCTATATTTGCAGCAAACTCATACCAGCCAGCCATGCAAAAGGCAAAAGATAACTACCAAGTGCTTTTTAAAGGCCACACCTTTACACAGGCAGGTTTTTATCCTTTTCCCCTGAAAAGGAAGAGGCATTTAATACTAGGTACTTGTCTGTCAGTGCTGGTACTGACCCAGAGACCACCACGGCATTGCAAGGTGCTCACACAAATGTTAACCACGTCCTCATTAATCCTTTTCTTCTTGTTACATCATGTGATCAGAAAGTATTTTACTGGTTTTTCTCTCCAAAAAGGACACTGCATGATAGAATTATTTAAGCAAATCAACTTGCTTTGGCCCAGTTTCTCCTATTTTCCTTCTGAAAGGGCTTTGTTGCTACATCTGTTCAACTTTTCCTTTTAATCTTGATGGGAATGGGATCCACCACTCTCTCCTGATCCACTCCTGGCCTGTAAGCCTGGCTTCCTTCACACAAAAAATAATTCAACCCACTTCAGTTGAAACCTCATGAAGAGAACAAGGTCAAACCGCATCAGATGTGGAGCCCAATTGCTCCAGAAAGCTCTCTTTGTCAGCAACTCGGACCAGTTAATTCAGAACAAGGCATAAAAAACCTCACATCAGGCAGAGGGATGATAACCCACCTCCTTGGAAGACTTCACCTGAATGTGTAATAGTGAGACATTGATTTAAACTTGGAAGCAGGAGTGGTTTTTAACCTTCCAAAGCTCTTGTCTACCTTCTAACTCTGGATACACTTATAGCTCACATAAACATCCAAACTGCCCTTGAATTGTGTTGTCTGTGGAAGAAGCTCCAATGTCTGAATACATTCTGTCTGAATAAGTATTTCCCTGAATGCATTTGGAATTTGCTGCCTTTTCAATTTCATTGACTGCTCCATATCTTTGCTGAATACAGCAGGAAAAATATATATGGCCCTCATCTTTTTCTAGCTCACTTATTACTTTTCAGGCCTTTTCTTTTCCCCTTAAAGGAAAGAATGTCAAACTTTTCATTTATTCCAGGTTGTTCTCAATCATTCTCATCAGTTTTCACTAAATTCACTTTACTTCTACAGAGCAGAAGTAGCCCAAATAACTAAAATTGGGATATTTTTATCCTAAGTCATCTTACAATGGTAATTTTATTATTTTTTAATGCTTGTCTCATGCCTATAATCCCAGTTCTGCTTTTTTTATCCCCTCCAGCAGAGAACCAGACAGTAAGAAGCCATACAGAAGAAGTTTCTATAAAGAAGCTATACTGTGAAACAGAAATGGAGCTGCTTTAACTGTTCATACTTACTCTGTTTGGTTTTGAAAGAAACTGAGTCCTTTGGGAATTTACTTCATAACCTGCTCATTCGACCTCTCTTGCCTTGCTCTCTATAGTCTGGATCATTCTTCAACCTCTGCTGCCGTGTCTGATTTAATGACACCTCATTGCTGTGAAAGTCCCCAGTTCAGCAGTAGGAAAATTTACCCCCATCGGTGTAAGAAGAAATGGGCAGAAGAAATGACAGTCGCAGCACTGAAAAATCACCAGGGGAAATGAAGTCTGTAAGAACGACAGCACTGATCATTCTTCACCATCCCCTAGCAGCTGCTGCCGCACAGCCTCCCTTCTCAATACCTCTGAATATTTATTCAGAGGAATTAAGTCCGAGGTAGAACCTGCTTTACCTCTGTGACTGACTGGGCTTTGCAAGAGCTATGTCTACACTGGCTATGTCTACAAAGGCTACAGGCTGTGTACACAGAGGCTGTATCTACACTGGAAAGTGAGAATGGACTCCAAGTAAGTAAGAGATACGTGGAGCCAGCTTCGTGGCACATACTTTTCCATCCCTAGCAGTAGCTATAGGACAGGTTAAAAGTACCAACAGTGAATTTAGGAGGGCTGAATATCTTAGAATATCTGCTCCTGGATGGTGTTCAGCCTCAGTCACGCTTGATTTCTCCAGATCACATGAATGAGAGCTGTGCAAAAAGGCAGAAAATGCGCAGGCCCTCCACCGCAGAAGAAGTCAGGCTATGTGTGCTTGTGCAGATGCAGTGCAAGACAAGCTAGGACTCAAGAAGTGGTTGAGATTCAGGCTGGAAGGACAGCATGAATCAAGAAAAGCTGACATTGCCTTTTCTCCCCCTAAAAAAAAGTATGAATAGAGGGCTAAAACTGCAACACAGGACTAGATTTCTGCCCCAGAGAGCAAGCAAGAGTAAGAAGGGATGGAGAAGGGATCAGAGCAGTGCTTCAGTGGTTTGCATTTACTGGAATGAGTGTCTTTTCTGTGAGCACTTCCAACCTAAGGCAGAATTCTTATTAAGTGTCAGTGCTGATTATAAATGAAACTGGATCCCTGACCCCGAAAAGCTTTGGCAGAGCAAGAAATGTGAATCAGGACACAAGCATGTCAGGGAGACGATGGAGATACCAGGAGCAGCTGCAACATATGGGATCAGGCAAGGAGAACCAGCAGAGCACTAGGGACATTCTTCCTAGACAATGTTAAAAATACTTGTTTCAGAAAGCTTTAGCACTAGGACTAAATGATTCTCTGTTTTAAATAATACCATTAATTTCTTTCTTTGTATTTATGGTGTTTTCCCCTCCATGAAGTGAATAGAGAGTTAAGTTAGATGTTCTGCTAGAGCAACGCAGGGTAAAAAATACTGTTTTGAAACCTAGCTTCAGGCAAATTTGACCCTTCTCAGACTGCTGTCATCCCAGCAGCTGGAGAAGGGGTGGTGCGATGCCTCAAAAAGAGAAGGTTAAACTCAGCATGGGGTGAAGCAAATAGAGGGCACCAAACTTGACGTCTTCAGATTCCAAAGCCTGAATAGGAAAAGCCAGGTATGAGCGTGGTCCACTAGTTCAGGGCTTAGCATGAAATCGGAACCATGGGATCTGATTTCCCAGTTCCATGTCCGGTACAGTTGAAATCACACAAAATGGAAGATTTCGGTTCCTTTCACTAAACTTACAAGAATATCTGTTGGGTTCACAGCACCATTTTATTTCAGAATTTTGTGCAAATGGTGGGCAGCTAGTGAGACATGGGAATTGCAGTGAAGATTCTCTTCGTGACCACCTACGAACTGGTGACTTCCTCAAGAGAATTTGCTCTGAAGCACACAGATGGGTGTGGGCACTCCAAAGAGAAGTAAACAAAATAATCTGAGAGATCAAATATTTCACAGCCCTCAGTAGAACGACTGAAAATGGGAAGCAGGAACACATGTCTGATACCCCAGTTATTAGTTTAAGGGTCTCTAAAATCCCAGGCACCTCAGTCTATGGAAGGATTGAACTGATGTCCAAACCTTTAATAAATGACCAGTATTTAAATCTGAGCTATGTAACAGAGACAAGAAATGATCTGAATATCAGGATTTCATTTCAGATCCCACCTCTCATCAGTAGTAGATAAAATATAATGGAGGATGCAAACACTTTCGACAAGACTAATGAGATTCTCAAGATTTGGCAGTTGTCTCTTCTTCAGATCTGCTGGATGTCAAGAAGGAGGTGAGAAGGAAAGTGTTGAGGATCATTAGGGATAGGGTGAAGGGAATGGAGTAGAATGTATTAGGATGCAATTAGGGAAAACCCTAAATTGAACACCAGGGGAAAATACTCATTGTAAGGCTCCGTTAGCAGCATTAGCTTGCTAATTAGCAGTATTAGCTTCTAGAGGAAAGGTAGGAAGCAACGTCATTTAGAGCATCAGAAATCAGGGCTGATATGGAGTATAGGAGTCACTGCACCTGTATCTGCCCAACCCAATGTATCCTCGCTATGATTCAGTACACCCAAGGTGACCTGGCAAATCCTTATCATTGCAAAAGACGTAAAGGGAAGACCAGCCGTGGACAGGCACAAGTGTCTGGCCAGCATGTCCCATCACCCTCCAGCAAGCCAGCTGGGCTTTGTTATGTTGTCAGCCCCGTACACACAAATGTAGGCAAGATGAAAGGATGTCTCCACAAGAACTGATGACCACAGATGACCTCTAGCTGCCACCACTCCAGGAATCAAGAAGATTCCTCCCTGGTCAGCCTGTGAACTGGCTGACATTGCTCTCCTGTAATTACTGACTGTGGGGAGCTTAGTCCTTCGCACCTGGCTTCAGGTCTTTCCAGCAGTAAGCAGAAAAGTGCACAGCTTGCTGTCCTTCTCCCAGGAGGCTCTGGACCAAGGACTCGGAGCACTCCACTGCCCTCGCAGTCAAGCTCCCAGTCAGCCACCTGGTCTGCCACATCTCCTAGGTTTTCAACACAGAATTATGCACTAACCTCCCTCGCATCATAGAATCATCAAATATTGTGAGTTGGCAGGGACCCACAAGGATCATCCAGTCCAACTCCTGGCCCTGCACAGGACAATCCCAACATTCAGGTCATGTGTCTGAGGGCCTTGGCCAAATGCTTCTGGAATCTTGTCAGGCTTATTGCCATGACTACCTCCCTGGGGAGCCTGTTCCAGTGCTCCACCACTCTCTGCCTCAAGAACCTTTTCCACATGGCCAACCTCAACCTCCCCTGCCACATCTTCCTGCCATTTCCTTTGCTCCTGGCGTTGGTGGCCAGAGAGAAGAGATCAGCGCCTGCCCCTCCTCTTCCCCTTGGGAGGAAGTTCTAGACCGCGATGAGATCTCCTCTCGGTCTCCTCTTCTCCAGGCTGAACAAACCAAGTGACTTCAGCCTCTCCTCGTACAGCTTCCCCTCTAAGCCCTTCACCAATCTGGTGGTCTCCTCTGGACACTCTCCAGTAGCTTTAGATCCTTTTTATCCTGTGGTGCCCAAAACTGCACCCAGTACTTGAGGTGAAGCATCATTATGTCTCAGGCTCGTTTCCCCACTACCACCCTGACTTACTCCTGGCCCTTTCTGCCACTTTTCTGATGTCAGTGCTGGCATTTGGAGTTGGCAGCTGCTTCTCATCCATCAGCACATCCCCTTTTCTGTGCCAGCTGTCAATTAAGCTGGCTCATCGGTGCAACCTTCCCGGCTCCAAAAAGCAACCCTCAATGCGCTGGACTGTCAGGCTCAGAGGCAAGGAGCTGGTTGTTCGCTGTCAGACTGGGTAAGCTCTGGAGCATCTGCGAACAAGTGATGGGAGCAAGAAGGCACTGTGGGGGGTGCTGATGCCCATCCTGCATGCTGAGAAAATGCCTTGTCTGGAACAAAATACACTCCATCCCTTTTAACCTGGTCTTTCCACTGTGGAAATATCCTCTCTCCCCTCTTCTATTGGAAAGATTCCTCCACAGAATAGTTTCTCCCCATTTCCAAAACAGTAGAGGAAGTTTTGGGGTGGTGTCCTACAGCTCAAGTCTGCCCTAGGAAGGAGGGAACACATGCAGGCAACTTTTCCTCAAAAATGACCAGAAAAATTGTTAGCTAATCAAAACAGGCACTGCTTCACTCCAATGACTGATTGTAGCACTGGCTCTTCTCCCTTCCCTCTCCCCCATTAACTGATCAGGGTCAAATGCTGAACTCTGAGGCTGCTTCCCCTCCGCCTGCTGCTGCTGGCCAGAGGCTGCAGGGGTAGGAAGGAAAGGCTGAAATGAGCAGCACATCCTGCGGCCGGCAAGCAATCAGGCCTGTGCAACTTGCTGTAGGTGAGCCCGCTTTGGCAGGGGGGTTTGACTGGATGATCTCCAGGGGTCCCTTCCAACTCCTGCCATTCTGCAATTCTGTGATTCATCAGGGAGGGAAATGGCAGAGCAGTCCAACACGTTCACCCTCAGGAGCTTGCTGCACTGCACTCGTAGCCCACAGTGGCAGGTTTGCCTGGATGCAAAGAGCAGGGAAGGTGAAGCAGCTCAAGATTCCACAGGGGCTGTGCAAATCTCACCAAGGCCTATGCATATTCCATGGGGGTATGATCCTGCTCTGATGTGCCAGGTCCCCCCTTCCATGGTGCTACTGATATCCAGCCTAGAGCAAAGTTGATGGAGATAGGTAGCACTTCCCTGCAATGCTGGTGAAATCTCTAAAGGCGGAGGGATGCTTCTGCCATGACCGTGCATGGCTGGTTTAGTAGATGCACTGCTGCAGGCGGGGTGGGAGGAGGGTCCAGAGAGCTGCTTCTTTTCAGCAGCAGATGGAAAGCTGCTGCCTGCTGCTGCAGGTCCCCAGTCAGCACTCTGTGCAGCACATCCACATCTGAAGGCTGCAGATAAGGGGAGAGTGCTTTGTGATAATATTTCTTTTAAAGGAACCATCTTCTGTAGGAGCTTGCGGCATGCTGTGCCTCAGGAAGGGGGGAGGAAGGAGAGGGTAAAGGCCAGAGGAATGTGTTCCAGCCTGGCTCCAGACCTCATCGTCTGCATTCCCAGCACCCACAGCAAGCCAGGATGGAAACTGAAGGGGTTTTTTCCATCTTCCTAAAATGGGCCATGCTCTTCCTTCCCTGCCAGCTGCTAAAATGACCTTGAAGAGGACAAGGAAAGGGGCAAAAATCTGTATATGAGAAGCAGGAGCATCACGTCCTTGCATCTCATCTCCAGCAACATTATTGCCATGAGAGATGGGTCATCAGAGAAACTCTGGGAAGGATTCCTCAAGTTCCCCTGAAGCACAGCTGCACTCTGCCCACAGGCACTCATGGGGAGCACTGTGGAAGGCAGCAAAGCAGGACGGAGTTGCAATCTGCTACGCTCACTGCTACATGCTGCACTCTCTCCCTCACAGGGGATACCAGAGAGATCTCTTCTTTTGCTTTCCATGCTGGAGAAGCCAATCTCTTACCCTGGCAACAGCAAAGACCAGCTCTCCACTGTCTGGCCTGCTTGTTCTCTGTAGGCTAAAGCACAGTCGGACCCTGGCTAAACATAGCAATATCTACTGCATTGGAAGGTAAGTAATCCTGTTCACAGTATATGAGACAACGCTGCAAGATGAACATCTCAGAAGAAGTGACAAGGTATTGCTCTTTAAGACATTTAAAACTTATCTGACAACAGCCCTTGAAGATTAAGCAGACAGTTCTGTGCCAGGACAGGCTAGATGATGCAGCAGGCCTTCCCCATCCCTCATTTCTAATGTCTCATTTCTCAGAAGCCCTCTTTATTCTGCTTTCCTCCCACCCTGCCGGCCTTCCTCTGTATTTCTTCCACAATCCAGAGTTGGACTGGGTCCACCTTATGCTCAAGACAAAATACAAACATGTCTTTCAGGTCTGGAGGGCAGAGAGCTAAAGGGAAAAGTTCTCATCTGTTCCTTCCTCATATCTACAAGCTTGAGGTGATTTACCAACTCGAAAAGGCTGTTGGTAGGTTGTCTGCGAGGGGAAGCTGTATGAGAAGAGGCTGAAGTCGCTTGGATTGTTCAGCCTGGAGAAGAGGAGACCGAGAGGAGATCTCATCGCGGTCTAGAACTTCCTCCCAAGGGGAAGAGGAGGGGCAGGCGCTGATCTCTTCTCTCTGGCCACCAACGGCAGAGGAAATGGCAGGAAGATGTGGGAGGGGGGGGGGGGGGTGGCCATGAGGAAAAGCTTCTTGAGGCAGAGGGTGGTGGAGCACTGGAACAGAGTCCCCAGGGAGGTGGTCATGGCCCCAAGCCTGACAAGATTCCAGAAGCATTTGGCCAAGGCCCTCAGACACATGGCCTTGAATCTTGGGATTGTCCTGTGCAGGGAGGGACAGGAGTTGGACTGGATGATCCTTGTGGGTCCCTTCCAAATCACAATATTCGATGATTCTATGATCCTGGCAGGGAACAGACCTTTGAGGAAGTGCTTGGAGTGCATAGAAACAAGGAGGGGGAAGAGCCTGCTGGAGAAGGCACAACCAACCTGAACCACACATTTTTTTCCTCTCTCCACCTGTATGCAAATGACAGCCCTTTTTAGCCTTTCAATGCATGAATGAGTAATAATATGGAAATAGAGAGGAAGGTGATCACGGCACAAGTTGCCCATGACTCATGAGTGGTTCCACTTTGCATCTCCCATGGATGCTCTAGCACAAGGCAAGGACAGAGATATAGGGAGATACAGGGACAGTGAAGAAACACTGGGCTCATTTGATACCCAAAGTTCATCAGTACATTACAACACATTTAGAAAAACCCACCAGAAGAATATCCCTTCCAGCTGCAGGGGATATTGCCAGCCTGCAGGGAGCCCCTGGGAGGTGGCCAGTTGGCTAGGCTTTCTCTAGATGGTCTCTTCAAATATCCCTGTGGCACCTAAGGGAAGGTAAGGGCCATGGTAAGGCTCTGCCAGTCAGTATATTTGTCAGGGTTGCTCCCAGGCTTTTCTGACCTCTGTGATGTGCTATAACAACTTCCCAGTGTAGTGGAGGCACAATTCCCCTGGCCCACCACTGGTATTTTTCAAACAAGACATCTAAGTACGGTGAATTTAGGCGTGGGAGTGTTGCATCCCTTTAGCACTGAAATGGAAGAGCTTTTTTAGGGATGTGGTCACATTGACATCTCTCATCTGCCCTAGGTACACCCTGCTACTTGCAGAAATCAGTTAGAGCTGGGCCCAGTAGATGGGACTAGTTTTGAGTGGTGGTGATGAGAGGACAACTGGAAATTATTTCTCTGCTGAGAACCTTTCCTTGGTGATCGCTGCTGGGCCCTGACAGAGGTCTCTGGACTTTGGCTGCACCAAGTTTGTATAATTAACTACACAATTTCAGCTTAATTCTTTGTAGCATCAGAAAAGCCGGGCACGCTGTTGGGATAAAGTAGAATTAGTGAATGTGTGGGTGATGCATACTAGAGAGGAGTCTAATCAACCCTATTTGAGGGACAGCCTCTCCAAACTGGGCTGCACTGAGACACAGCAAATCAAGAGGAATTAACACCCGGCAGTTTGCTGGGTGGAAAAAAATATATAAATGAAAAAAAAGAAACCCAAACACAGCTGCTGCGTCTTAACTACTCTCCACCCCCTCCAGGGACTTGAGGAAGAGCAGGCCTGTCAGCTGCTTTAAGGGACATTATCCTCATGGTTTCTTCCCAGTGTTTACAAGGAAGAACTGCTGCTGCTTGTTTGATTGCTTGTCACTGCCAGCGCAGAGAGAGGTTCTCTCAAAGTTCACCCTCCACAGGCTCCACCACCCGTGAGTGGAGCCATACCTAACGTGACCCTAGGCGAGGGCAGCCTCCCAGCACTCCCTGGGGTACGGCTGGCACTGGACAGCGTTTTGCAGAGTGCCTTCCCCTCCCTGAGCTCGCTGCCCAGTGTTGCTGCTCTCTCCTCCACTAGCGTTGCACCAAGGCACCTCTTTTCCAATTTGTCCTCAGCCATCTTCAGCTCCTGGCCAACACCTGACTCACTCCTTACCTCAAGATTTCCCCTCCGGCCCATCTCCTTGCACTCCAAATCCACTTGCACACTGCATAGACTTCATCATCCTCTCCTGATGATCTATCCTGGCTGGATCCAAACTTGAGAAATACATTCCACAACCTTCTCCTTCCCTCCTAACCCTCAAGGATCACAGATACAGAGTAACCATGATACCGTCCTCTTCTGTGCTCAGAAGACCTTGATGACCCCAAGTCAACAGGTCAAGGGAGAAGATATTAGATATATCATAGAATAATGAAAAGCCACATGAGACAGTATGGTGTGCTAAGATAAAGATATATATGGACCATATTAGTTTAGGGCCCTGTTTCTAGAGAAGAGTAGGAACAGTATTTCCCCCGAGCCCTGGGGCAGGACCTGCCAAAGGGTACTTAGCATAGAACTGTATGTTTATGTCATATCTCAACAGGACTGCCCAGGGTCTATGTCAGAGCAGATCCCAGGCCTAATAGCACCTCAGAAGTGGGAATGAACTGCAAGTGTTTAAGATCTGTGAAGTGACTACATCATTGTCTTAGTTTTATAGAAAGGAACATTGTGGGACTACAGACATGTGGCTTATCCTAAACCCAGGAGCAAGCCAGAAGAATCATAGAATCATTGAATGTTATGAGTTGGCAGGGACCCACAAGGATCATCCAGTCCAACTCCTGTCCCTGCACAGGACAATCCCAAGATTCAGGCCATGTGCCTGAGGGCCTTGGCCAAATGCTTCTGGAATCTTGCCAGGCTTGGTGTCATGACCACCTCCCTGGGGACCCTGTTCCAGTGCTCCACCACCCTCTGGGTGAAGAAGAATTCTGGTGTTCCTGTTTTCAGATCACAACTCTCACTTTCTTTTTCCAGCTGTCATGAAAGGCAGAATATTTCGTTTGACAAGGTCCTCCCTGATTTCTGATTTCTTCCTCATATATACTGGATGAGCAAATGGCAAAGATACAACCACCAGCAAAAAAAATTCAGCAGGGAACTGTCTGCTACATGGTTCTGCCAAGGCAGATAGAGCCACCATCACCATTTTTACACTGCCAGGGAAAATAGTTTTGTCTTTAGATTAAAAAGCCAGAATTCCACAGCTTTTATTCCCCTTTCCTTCTCTATATGCAAACATATACCCTTGGGTTCTGCCCTTCACCAACCGGACCATTTAGAGAACCACTGAGGTGAGAACTGAGAGTGCTGCATGGTCCAGGCTCCTCTGCAGCTGAGCCAGCTCAGCACTGCACGGCGTGTGGCCGGCTGCCACCATCCGTCCCTCCGATGCTGCAGTGCATCCAACACTGCTGAGTCACACACTGCGACTTGCTCAGGGAGCTTTGGGGACAGCTTGGGCTGCTCTGCTCTTTGGCACCATTGTGTCATTGATCCACTACAAAAAGACTGAAACAAAGGGCCCCAATGAAATCTTCTTCTCAACTTCTGTGATTAAAAGAACAAGTCACAGGGCACTGATCAGGGGGAGAGGTACAACTCGTGTTTATCTGAAAGAATCAAAAAAGTAAAGCACTTGGACTTTCTTGAACATAAGAGAATCACGATGGGTAAGGTGGTAGCACAGTGAGCCTGGGCTGAAGATTTTTATTTTGAAGTTTTATCCTTAACCTGCGAGAATTTTGCACGTGTCACTAGACTAAATAAAATACCGTATGTGTGCTGCAACGCACTTCAGCAAGTGAAGGGAGAGTAGGAGAGGTGGCACATTAATCAGAAGTGGGGCAATTACCCTACTCTCTTCAATTTTATGGCACGCTCTTGTTGAGGAACTTCTGGACAGACATTGTCCAGTTTACAGCTCTAGCAGGTGCTGTTCTGCAGGACCTCTTGCTTAGGAAGGGGAGAAGACACAAGGCAGGAATAGTTACCACAATATCCCTGACCATGTGGGAGTAGAGAAGGTAACAGTCGCTGGAAGAGCAGAGAATAAACAGGTTCTTGTACTGAAGTCATAGATTTAGTTCCAAGTCCTTTTCCAAGAAGGCAAGAAATAAAATTTTGCCATGTATTGCAAAGAGATTTCAGAAATATTCTCCATTCTAATGTGACTCTGGGAATGTGGAAATTGCCTCACCCTTTCCTCTAGCTCTTGGGGTATTCCTGCTTAGTCAAAACTGGGAGAGGGGGGAGTTAAAGTAGAAAAGAAAGCTTAAAATTATGATTTCTTATGAGAGAAGCAAGAATAAAATGTCATCTCTCGGCTCTGAAAAAGTTACCACATTGATTTCTGCTTCCTAAAAATGAGGTTAAGTTGAATGCATTAAGCCGGCAAACTGGATAATTGCATGTCCTGAAACTGTCTTCGAAACAGCTCTTTTCACAGCGGTGCTCAGAAAATAACTTCATCAATAAGGCTCTTGCCCATTAAACCTTCGCACCTCTCTGTGCCTTGCTCAGGAGTGAAGCTTGTCCTTCCTGAGAAAGACTACTTTTTCCTGTCACCTCAAACTAGTGGGGAAAGTGAGGTTGTTTTGCATGGCATTAGCATATTTTTGGCAAGGAGAAAAGAGGGTGAAAAACAAATACATTTTCAGAGCTGGGGCTTTCCAGCTCTGGTTCCCCACACATGGCTGGCAACTTTTTCTCTAGAGTGGAAGTGAGAAATGCTCAGACCCAAAGCTTGGCCTCAGGTCTTGCTGCCTTGTGGAAGAGCATTCCTTCTTTCTCCAGTCAGTCTGGCCCAGGTCAGGCCCTTCCAGACTGCTGAGTTCTCGTGCAGCCCCGCTGGCAGGATGGGTCCTGACCTTTCTGCACGGCTGACATCACCCATTACCCCTTCCTCAGTGCACAGCACTGTTGTAAGGCAAGAGCTTGCCTTTGGCTACCTTGTTTGCACGGCACCACATGAATTCCTCAACTCACAGTTGTGGTGCTGGAGCCTGAGGACTGAACACACGCTCCATCTTAGTGAGCTAGGTCTGGGAGAGGGATTCAGGCTTCTGCTCTGCCTTGAGCTCCGTAACACAACAGCATTTGCTACAGGGTGTTGTGTCTACAGACAGTGGGATATCTGCAGGAGATAACTGGTTGTTCTCTCCCACCAGCCCTATCGACTTACTAGAATAAAATGGACTAGGTAGGTACCCACAGAGTCCTCTGGTGTCCAGTGGTGCCTCAGGATGCCCATCAGCTTCAAGGGGGAGACAAGCAAAGCAAATCAGACAGAAGAAACCACACACATCTCTAAAGAGCTGTTCAGATACAGATTGTTTTCCAGAATCTAAATCCTTAATTATCCCTGTGAGTGGGGTATTTTTCTCTTCCTTCTAGTAGAGCTTTGCTCTCCCTTTCCCTCCAACTCCAGCATAAGTTCAGGTCCCCATCTGGCACGTCCCTTTGCTCAGTGCCTGGCTCAGAGTGCATGTTCTGTGGGGAGATGAAGTAACTGACTTCAATCTCTCTTGATAAAAACAAACTCCATGGTGCCATGCGCCTTCTGACACTCCAAAATCCCCTTTTCTTCTTTCGTAGCTAAACAGTTTGTGCTGGCTTCACTTGGCTAGCAGCCAAACACAGCCACTCACTCACTACCCTCGCAGAGAGGACAGGGGAGAGACTTGGGGGCAACGGTAAGGAGACTTGTAGGGCGAGATAAGAAC
>NW_010308101.1:0-9000 GCF_000700745.2 Antrostomus carolinensis
CTTCCCCAGGCTGTGTGTGTCTAGGGTTGTCGTGTTCATTTAGGGAGGATAACGGAGTTAATGCAGCAGGTCAAGAAAGTGATCACCACTCTGAGAGACAAGAACATCGGTTTGGTGCTCCAGCAGAGAGGCCACTCCTCAGCACCTGCAGGGAAGCCCTGGTGCCATGGGGAGGGCACAACTACCACTGCCCAGGTAGATCTGCACACCTGGGTGTTCCTCAGAGATCCTCGTGCCAGTTACCTGGAGACTCAGTTTGACTCACCTGAGCAGGTGCAGGACAAGAGCACAGGCAGGGGATACAGACCCATTGGCCAGCACCAACAACAAAGGGATCTGCCCAAATCTACAGCAGTGTGGCATCCTCCACTCCTTCCAGAATTTGCCACAGATACTAAACTGGCTTCAGCCTCTTCTGGCCGTGAGCACGTAATCACAAACACCTGAAAGACAGCAACTCAGCAGAGTCCCAGAGAGAATCCCAGACTGGTTTGGGTTGGAAGGGACCTTCAAGCTCACCCAGTTCCAACCCCCCTGCCAGCAGCAGGGACACCTTCCACTAGACCAGGTTGCTCAAAGCCTCATCCAGCCTGGCCGAGAACACTTCCAGGGAGGAGCAGCCACAGCTTCTCTGGCCAACCTGGGACACTGGCTCACCACCCTCACACCAAACAATTTCTTCCTCACATCTCAGCTCCATCTCCCCTCTGACACTTTCAAGCCATCACCCCTTGTTCTCTCACTCCCTGCCCTTGGCCAAAGTCCCTCCCCACCCTTCCTGGAGCCCCTCCAGGTACTGGGAGGCCACTAGAAGGTCTCCCTGGAGCCTTCTCTTCTCCAGGCTGAACAGCCCCAGCTCTCTCAGCCTGTCCTCACAGCAGAGCTGCTCCAGCCCTGGCATCATCCTCGTGGCCTCCTCTGGACTCGTTCTAACAGGTCCAAGAAACAGCAGATACTCTGCAACAGCCAAACACCAGGCACAGCAGCCTTGGGCTGAGCTCAGCTTGGCAGCCTGACAGCCAGAGGCAGGTCACCTTCCCTGGGCTTCAGCAGGGGCTGCAAAGGGGGACTCTGCTCCCAGCCAGCCCCACGCAGCACAGGAGGAGGGGACACTCCTCACCTGCCCACCCCAGGCAGACCCATGACATGGTGGAGACACACGGACAGGCCTGGTGATGCAGGGCATCTCCCAAGAGCTGAGCTCACCCAATGCCAGCAGCTCCACATGTCCCCACACACGCCAAAGCGGGGATGGACCCCGCACACACGCAGGCTGCTCTCTGGCTGCTGTGACACAGCCGTCCCCAACCCTCCCCAGCACAGACCCGCCGGATTTCCGACTATTTAACCCCCCCTGCCAGGCCCTGAGGAATGTGTTTCAAATATATAAAAGCACTTAAGCATCAGGAACACATTCCAGCCAAGACAAAGCAAGTTGTCTCCAAGCCAAAGGCTGACCAGCTGCTTCTTCCCAGGGATTTAAGGAGGGACTGAGGAATGTGGTCCTCTCTGTGCTGGAAGAACAGCTGCCCCAGGAGCAGAGCGGAATCTCTGCTCCAAATGAGATGACAAACCAATTCAGGGCCACAGAAAGGAAATCCCAAGCCAGAATTAGATAATGACACTACAATTAACACCTCACTCTTGCAAAGAGCTGGGAGGGGCAGGGGGGGTGGTTTACGGGGCTGCAGCAATCCATGGTCTCAGACTGCACCTTAAACAGGAAAGCAACACCAACAGCAGCAAACTGGAGCACAAGGGATCTCCACCCCAGTCCTGTGCGGTGGGAATGTCACCCACACATCAGCACTCCCTGTGGAGACACGGAGCATCCAGGGGAATTTCCCATTGAAATACATCATATTTCCATTGAAATACCGCAGAAGCATTAATCTGGAGAAACCTATTAAGGTCATTTCAAAGGACAGAATTCTGGGTACAGGTGAAGCAGCAAAAGCTGATCTACCCCAAGTACTATCCAAAGATCTCTCCCCTTTTCTTATCTATTCTACCACTTATCTCTTCCCTCTCAGCCTCCCTGGCACACCAGCACCTCAGGAATGGCCTTCTTCAGTGTAACACAACCTAATCCACCAATCTAGGTCTCTTCTAAACCATCTTCTGACCAAAGAAGGATCAACTAGCAATTACAAAAAAGTAATTTACTTATCCGT
This sequence comes from Antrostomus carolinensis, assembly GCF_000700745.2. NCBI lineage: Eukaryota > Metazoa > Chordata > Aves > Caprimulgiformes > Caprimulgidae > Antrostomus > Antrostomus carolinensis. Next base: position 2,175 of record NW_010308101.1, read on the forward strand.
AATGCCACAAATAGTAGCAACAAGGAAAAATGGCAAGAGTTATACTACAATAACCTGTTCCAATTGTTTCAAATAGGATTGTCTTTTCTTGAGGCAGAAATCCTATCGCCCTGTAAGTTTATACAACAGAGGTATCTCCAGCACTGAGAGGTACCAGAAAACAAACAAACAAAAAAAACCCCAACAAATAAGGTCTAACCCTGAAACTGGGAAAGAGAGACAAGGCAGGTGAGATCAAGTTTATTGGTACAGAGCAAAGTATTCAGACTGTGGCAGACTCTACACTCAGGGTTCATGGAAGCGCATTTGGGGGACTGGAAAAGTCTTAAGGAAGAGTTAAGTGTCCCTGTGTGGAAGGAGACAGCAGGAGATTCTCAGACACAAAAGACAAACAACTCCTCTGAACAGGAAGAGTACAAAGAATAGGAAGGTGCCAAAGCAGCTCCCAGGGGAACAGCTCAGCCATCCACCACTAAATACCCTGAACTGAAATGGAAAAAGGAGGAGTCAGAAGCAGCAAAGAACCTTGCAACACAAGAGCTTTGCGGGACATCACATCCCTCTGCCTCAGCTGTGTGTCTCACCACCCACCACGCTCCTTCACCGCTCTTACCTGCCACATCCAAGTGTCTATCAGGAAGACGCTGCAACGAGGTTATGAAATCCAGGAATATTCAGGGGAACATACGGTAACAGGTCAGAGGAGACCTCAAGAGGTTAACCCAGTGCTGCCTTTACCTCTAACCATCAGTGAAACACCACCAAAATCATTCCTGGCAGATATGCAGACAATAGCCAAAGAGAATAAGGAAAGATCTTAGAGATGCCAAGCAGACCAGGCAAGGAGCAAATGCTCTGTAGGGTCACTGTGATATCGCGTTTACACTGTAGAGAGTGTCCTGGAACACGAGCAAGGGAAGGAGAACCAATGCCAGTAACAGTTACCAGGGAACAGGAGGAATCCCAAAGGTGCAAACTCACTCCAAGCAGCCAACATAGCAGCCAATGCACCCAAAGACATGGAAGATGTTCTTAACCACATGAGAGAGACGTATCTAGAGGTTTATAATAACTGGGGCAGCTGGATCCACAGGAAAGACTGAGTAGGTGCTTTCACTGATGACCTCCCTCCATTGTACAAACCAGCGTAAAGGAAGATTCATGAGAGGCAGCACCATTTAGGCCATAGTCATCTAAATCTTCACGAGCTCCTTGCTTCACTGAACCTCTTTGCTGCCCAGGATGCCTTTTTACCTCACTGTTACACGCATCTGAACTGTCTCCAAGACCTGAGCTCCTTCTGAGATCCACACAGGGCAGCACGCCCACACGCTGTCCAACAAAGCTGACTACACACTTTGGAGCTCACAGAGAATTGAGTATTAATAGTCAATTCTTATTTGTAGACCTTAAAGCATAAAATCACTGCTGTGCTCCTCTTCCCCGTTCTCTTGTTTGTATGTCCAAGAGTTTTATTATCTCTTTTTTTCACAACAGAGCCTATACTCAGCTATTACCGCTCCAGCACAAATCCTCAATCCCCCTAGTCAACACCCAGGATTTTAAGACAGAAAGTTACTGCACAGACAGAAAAGGATGAGGGTGAGATGGTCTGCATTTATTTCAATTGTGGGCAGGAGCACATCCAGAATACCTGGCTTTTGGAGAAACAAAACCACTTCCATTTGTACAAATCATCTCATAGGGCTCCTGAACTCCTGGAAGGAACAGAGAGGCATGCCAACTCCAAGCACAGCTCTCCTAACAATCAAGTGAAACCAGTTTCTGGACTCGTTTTGTTAAACAAATGCAGCTTGCAGTTTTGACAAAGCCTGTGATGCAAAGAATTCACATGCAGAACCACAGAAGGTGCCCACTGCACACTCAGGCCCTGCTGGGCACCAGGTCTTGCTCAGCGCGGGGAGCCACGGAGGAGTCCAGTCACCGACGATTCCTGGGTCCCCGACTTTCTCAGGGAAGGGCTATTAGCACCGAGAGATTAAAAGGAGCAGCTTTGCTCCTCTATGGAAGTAAATAAAACCCAAGATCCTCCTTGCAGGCCCCAGATGCCAGGAAATTAAAAGCTGCTCTTAATTAGCTTTGCAAAGCCCCACCTTGTCTTGGGAAAGTGACAAAGACCGCTCCCAGGTTTCACCCTGCTCAGGGCAGCAGGATCCCAGGCTCTGGACAAAGGACACCCATGCTCTTGCCCCAGGCCAACAGCAGCCAAACAGGAGGAACTGCTGAAACCTGGACTGTTCCTACCAGCCTAGGAACGGCCTTGCCAAGATGCAAATAGCAACAAGCCAGAACAGGAAGGAATCTGCACTGGACCCAAAAGACCTCCTCTCCCTGGAGCTCTACCCAGGTGTCCATCTCTCATAATTTTCAGTGCAAGCTAATTACAGCTCATGGGGCAGGAGGAAAAAAAAGTTTTCTGCACTGGGCCCAGCTTGTCATGGGAACTTTAATAAGGAAAAAGCGAAGCAGAGAAACTGCAACCCCTTCATTAGACATCCCTGGGTCCTGCCTCCAGCACCACCACTACACAAACACCTCTATCAAAGCTAGCTCTTTGATTTCCTCCATTTTCCCCCTCTCTGCATGATCCCTCAAGCCTGACCCCAACCTCATTACACTTCCTGCCCAGATATCCTTCCAGCAGAAGGTCTCCAGCAGCCTGTCCCTCTGCAAACTCCTGCTGACACAGAAGACAGGTCTTCTCCCTCCTCCGTATTGACTTGTTCATAATTTTCAGTCCCTACTCAGCTCCACCCTCTCTTCCTCCTACACCAGGTCCTACAAGCTCTGCTCCACCCAGGTTTCGCCCGACCTCTCCCTTTTGCCTTCCCATACACCAAACCTGAGCACTCGTCTGAAAACCCACCAAGAGCCTCTGGATCTTTGTTGATCACATTCTGCTCCTGGGCTGTGACCATCTCCATCCACCACCTCCAAATTCCTCCTCTGAATTCCAGACTGCGTTCATTCCTTTCTGGTGAGACCTGCACCTCTGAAGTGCTCACGGAGAGTGGATTAAATGAGTCAGGTGGATTTTGTAGCTCTAAGGTCATGATTTAGCAGGCTGTATCCTTGAAGCCTGTACCCCCAGCTGAAACACCTGCTATTGATGCTGCTGCTGTAGTGTGCTACACGCTCTCGGTGCTGCAGAAATCACTCTATGCAAGCCAGGTAGAGCAGAAGTCAGCACAGAGCAAGGCATTTCCTCCTCTGGAATGAAGACACCCTTGTGAAGAGTACGGGAAACTTATCAAATGGAATTTATCATTTTCCATTAAATCACGCTGTATCGCCCTGGCAGCAAATCCCTGCAACAAGGCAGCAGATGCTCCCACCACAGATTTAATCTATCGCTTCAAACAACCAGAGTATAGCCACCATAATGAAAAATCTGGATTCAAAACAGGAAAGATTCCACATGGGACAAATAAAAAAAAGAAGCAAGAGCAGACAGAGGAGTATTTGGCGCTGCAGGACAGAGAGAAACAAGCATTGACTTCTACAGCCTGGAAGAGAGTTCAGGAAAGTGCGGTGGGGTTGTTCAGAAATGCCAGCAGGCAGGAGATCATCTCATCTGATGGAGAGCAAAGCAGCAGGCAGGGGACATGGGAAGTTCTGGTACAGAAGAAAATGGTGCCACAGAAAGAGCAAGAGATCGACAGTGTTTCTGGACTCTGGAACAAGCAGAATAAAGACAAATAAAAGCATGTCAGACAGAGGTGGCCTGGTAGCGGGCGTGAGGTAAGAAAACCCACAGAAGAGAAGTCAAATTCAAACATTTTCAAAGGACATTGTTTGCTAACTGGACAACAAGATGACCTGTCCAAAAGCCAACTGCTCCTCCATTCTTTTGCTTCAGAAATCACCTCCACATGGAAGCCTTCCCCAAAAATCCTACTTGAGCTCTTAAGAACAAACTTGCTCTGGTCAAAACTTGCTACTAAAGACCATGTACCCTCGTTCACGTTTTTCTAACTGATCTCCATTTGCTGCTCTCCTCTCCCACCCCTACACCCACATCTCAATAGTCCTTTCAACTCTTCTCCCAAGGAACGGGTACATGCAGCCTTATTCTGTGAAACAAGCACACTTCCCTTTCCCGCATCGTACAATCCCAGACTGGTTTGGGTTGGAAGGGACCTTAAAGCTCATCCAGTTCCAACCCCCCTGCCATCAGCAGGGACACCTTCCACTACACCAGGTTGCTCAAAGCCTCATCCAACCTGGCCATGAACACCTCCAGGGAGGAGGAAGTGTTCCTCAAACACTTCCTTCTGTGGTATGCACAAAGCCTCCTCCCAGTCTCTCTCTCTCACATAAAAGGCATGTTTCCATGAAATGGTCCTCAACTGGAAAGCGTCCTCAACCAAAGATCTCTTCCATTGTCCTTCCTCAGGGAAAACATGCGCCTACATGGAGTATTGCTGTCCTCTCCCTGCTGGAAGGGCACTTTCTTTTCAATTTCATCTCATATCCACCTTCTATAATGTGCAGATTCTTACTCCTCCATTAAGTATCCGTCCCTACCCATGCAGCCCCCAACAGTTAACATCCTGAAATAACGCCCCTCCTGCAACGTGCCTTGTGTGCCTGGGATTAGGTGCATCTCTCCACTGCTCAAGTGCCATTAGCACAAACCATTAGGACATACATTATTAGGTCAAACCCCAGGTGGATCTAACCTTGCATCCTTGTTCCACTAAACTGCAGATCTCCTTGTCAACCTTCTCTAGACCACTTGTGGCACCAGCTGGAGAAAACTTGGTGGGGGGCTGGAAAGGGGAAAGGCTGTGGGACCAACTTCTCCTCGCTCTTCCTGACAGGTCTCCAGAGTACAGCATCTCCAGGTAGCAGCCACCAGCTCCTTGGCTTTTTTTAAGAGCAGCTGACACTCAGGGGTGCTCTCCTTGTTGCCTCTCCTGTTCCCCAGCTGCAGGTACTTGACTCTCACCTTGCTTGTGAGGGAGAAGGCATTTAGGTCTTGCTAGGGATGGGCTGATACCCATCACGACTGGAGAAAGCCCATAGCAGCTGCAGACAGTACTTGATATGGAAGAGTGCGAGTACAGCAAGTCCAAAACAATACTTCCTCCAAGTCTCTCCTGGGATGTGCAACACAAGCAAGATGGTGTCTTTGTATATACTCATTTCTGGTTGTTTTCTCTTCCATGAACTGGTCTGCTTCTTTCCTGGAAGCTTTGAGCACCCGTTACATCATATGGCAAGTAGTTCCACACCTCAACTTAACTACATTTCGCATGGAAAATTATTTCATTTATTCTGAACTAAGCCCTTTTTGGTTTCATTTAACGCCCTCCAGTCCTCGTGCAGGAAGAGACAGCAGTCGTTTGCTGCCTGTTCGTTCACTCCAGGCCATTGGTAACACTCTCTCCTGACAGAGGAACAGCACTATCTTTTCAGACAGACTGAAGAGATCTTTTAAACGTTTATTTTCCCCGTGCAAAAGCTGTTGCGTATTTGGTCTGATCACACCATTTTCTGCTCCTCATCCTCGGTACCTCTTCTGATACACTACATCTCTTGAGACTAGAGGACCAGAATCTTATCTCTATTGTTTTTCCAATAGTTCTTTGCCAGAAAAATCTAAAGATTTGGGGGAACTCAAACACCAGAGAGGAACCCATGATCCCAGAATAGGTTCTGGCAAAAGCTCCGACGCTCCCAAGCTGAAGAGACGTAACAGCTGGAGTGAGACAGGAGTGTTCACAAATACAGGCTCTTTGGGTGACAACAGGAAGGAGACAGAGTGCTTAGGACAGACTCACAGTACCTGCTGTCACAGGCAGGATTATATCTATCTGATCACTGACTAAATAAAATGTCCATATAAAATTTGCATTTATAATCCCAAAGATGCTCTTCAAAAGCAAACCAAAACCCAGCAGTATCTCAGCCCAAAAGGGTTCAATGTAAACACAAGGTAGGACTGTGACTATCCAGCAAGACAGGAAGGAGCTGAGCAGCACAAGGATCAGCAAGTTCACTGCAGATTGTGTTGCAATGAGCCTCCTCTGCAGAAAATTCTTCACTCATTCATAAGTCCTAACCTGCCTATAACACACATTTTCCAGTAGTGTGAGAAATATCCCCGCCTAAAGTACAACAAGATCCCAAGCTACACGATGGAAGAGAGCTGATAAAGTATCTACTAGTGTCTCTGCACCTGAACAATGTGCCCTCCCCACTGAATCCCACGAGCAGTTGGGCACACGGTAATTCAAAGGAAGAGAAGCAGGAAAGACAGAGAGAACGCAAGAGTGTTAGAAACCAGGAGAGCAAGGATCTGCTGTTTCTGTACAAGAGAATCTGTTGAGGTGGGGATGCATAAATTGTGCAGTTTAACAACACTGAACCGAATTATTCTGGCCTGGATCAAAACCAAGTTTTTTGCTTGTGTGGTTTGTCTGGGGTTTTTTGTTTTTTTTTTTTTCCAGATTTCAGGGCAAGTCTCATAACGTGTCAGTAATTCAACAAGAAATTTTAAACAAACAAAAAAAATCACCTATTTATCAATTTTTTTAATAAAAAGGTAATTTGGTCTGTATTCACTGACGAGCATCTATCCAAACAAGCTACAGTCAAATACTTTCTCTGGCACAAGGAATGCTTAACTAACTTTTTAAAACCAGTACAATTTCCACAGCGGATATGCGGTAAAACATCCTCCAGAATCTCCTGCAGCCCAGTAATGTCTTAAGACCTTCTCCTTCCTGAGGGGCAGGTTCAAATTCCAGTGTCCTCTGCTCCAGATTACCCAGCAGAATCAGAACATCATCCTTCCAGT
>NW_010308101.1:9034-9466 GCF_000700745.2 Antrostomus carolinensis
GGTACTTCAGGGCACAAACACAAGAGCTCGGCCCGTACCCAAGACTCCTGCCTTGTGAAAGGAAAACTTTGGGGAGTCAGAGATGCCTGGGTTGAGCTGGCTGCTCTCTGCTGAGCCCGTCTCCAGTCCTCTGCTTCTACAGAGGAATCATGTCAGCACAGTGTGAGGCAGCGGGATAAGGATTTAGTGCTGGTGTTAAGGCTGCAGAGAGCTCTGTGGTTTAACAGAATTGTGGAAGAAGTTTCGAGCGCAGACTGAAGTCCCATATAATAAGTATAAAGCAGCTTTAAGGTTTTTAATAAACTTATTTGATACCTTTTGTGGCTTAGGAATTAAACCCGCGTTGTTAAGCTCACGTAGCGCTGTGCTGAGTGGTGAGCGTGGCTCACAGGAGTCGCTGACTGAGGAAAAGTGTTTCTCCTTCGCAGGCAA
>NW_010308102.1:0-723 GCF_000700745.2 Antrostomus carolinensis
GCTGACCCCAACTGACCAAAGGGATGGATATCCCACACCGTACAACACCAACATTGTGCTCAGCAATAAAACTGGAGGGGTGGAGGATGGTGGGTGCTGGCCTTGCTCAGGGACTCTCTGGGCATTGGTCAGTTAGTGGTGAGCAATTGCTTTCTTTGAATCACTTGTTTTTTCTTGGGTTTTATTTTCCTCTCTCTTTCTTGCATGTTTTTTCCTTACAATTTTGTTTTTAAAATTTATTTTTAATTATTAAACTCTCTTTATCTCAATGCATGAGTTTTCTCACTTTTCCCCTTCCAATTCTCCCCCTAAACTGCTGTAGGGGAGTGAGCGAGCGGCTGTGTGCTGCTTAGTTGTTGTCCAAGCTTTTACTATCTTAAGTGCCTACAGGATGGTGTTAAAGAGAAATTGACTGTTGAGCAATATAGCAGGTGGGAACATTAACTCCTCTGTCAACTGTCTCAGATTTGAGATCCCCAGTGAACTTGTGGTGACACTGACTGATTGCAGAAGAGCATCAGAACAGAGCTGAGCATTCATTTCCCCATTGGCCTTGAAGAGCCAAATGCACCGTACGTCCTGACTCAGCCAAAGAGCTCCAGTGGTACAGTAACCTCCAGAGAGGTGTGTATACAAGGCAGAACAGTTTTGCAGGTGCACTGGAAGACCCCCACTGGAACCAGTGCACCCAGTTCAACACTGCACTGGCCTTATGGTGGAGCT
>NW_010308103.1:0-317 GCF_000700745.2 Antrostomus carolinensis
AAAAAACAGCCAGAAAAAAACCCAAAACTAATTATTTTTCAGAAAATATTAAGCAAAAAAGCACAGGTTTTCTCAAGAGTTGCCATGGGAAAATTATTCCAGTGATTAAAAATTAAACACAAATGCTTTTCTCATTTGTTGCCTTATTTACACACAGACACATCGTGGATCTCCTCGTAACGTATTTCACTCAACACAATAATCACATGCGCTGCATGAAATGCTCCATGGTTTGTTGCCAGGAAAATGCTAAATACAGGAGAAATTTTAATAGTGAATCAGACCAGGCTGTGATTTCTTCAGGGCTTTGGGCAAAA
>NW_010308103.1:331-2983 GCF_000700745.2 Antrostomus carolinensis
GGTTCCTCCTTCCAACAGTGTCCATGAGGGACATGAGCACTTCGAGAAGCCCCAGTGGCCTTCTTGTGCCTGTTTGGCTTCAGGAAAGATGCTGCTGTGAAAAACTTCAACCAGCCAGGGACTTCTCTCTGTGCTGCTTCTCAGGACATGGTGATGCTGGGGAGATGCTCTGCTCCAGCACTGCACTGGAGGAGGAGGAGGAGGAAGAGGAACAACATCTGTGCCCAAGCCAGGGCTGACAGAGGCCACTTAGCACTGGGAAAACAGCTTTTTGGAAGATCTCCAATTCAAGCAGATATCTCCAAAGACTGAGCTGTCTTCTTTCTGCAAATTCTCTTCCAAAAATGCGCTGAGCAGAAGTTAACAAGTGCATCTCACGACTGTCTTTTGAGTCAAATATGGCCAATGAAGAAACAGCAGCCCTCCCTCAGATCACAACGCTGAAAGCTGAGGAGTGAAATCCAAAGCCTAATTTAAGTAAGTGAAAAAATCCTATTGACTTCAATGAGGCACGACAGTCTATATGTGGAGACGATGGCAAGCCCTGGTGTTCTCTATTCCCTTGTAGTCGGGACACAATCTGTTCCCAAGAAATGTAAGGACATTGTGCTTTTCAATTAAAATAATGTACTTACATAACGCTACTGCTTTTCACTCTCCTGTGCCTGGTCTTCACTCAGGAGCTCATCACTGTGACCCAGGTTTCCTTATCCACTCCTGTATCTTATTCCAAGGGATTTGGACAGGATGTCAATACAGAAGCAGAGTTATTCTTTAGAAATGCTTTTCCAGCCCCATTATGTATCTGTATATGGGGGAGATATTGTCATGTTGCCCCTCCCTCATCTTCTTTAAGTATAAAATAGAAAAATGTTTGAATATCATTTTTAACCAATTTTTGAGGGAAATAAAAGTCTGAGCTCTCTACAGTGCCCAAAGACAAATCCTGGAATCATGAGACAGCCTCTTAATTCTTCTGTTGTTAAGGGCATGTAAAAATAATACACAGTGAAACGTACTTCATCACACGAGCTTTCATTATGGATCATGCTCTCCTATTTATTAAAAATAATATTAACACTACTTCCTATTTATTTAATGCTTTTCCTCTTCAAAGCACTTTGTAGACATTAGCTAATTGATTTAATGACTTGTGATATTTCAAGCATGCCTCTAGCAGGCAAAGCTGAAAAAAGGGCTTCACTCAGAGCAAGGAAAAGAGCATTTCCAGATGGGTTTTGCACAGCTCTGGTCTCTCAAAGGCAGGTCAATACCTCCAGCCTCTTCAGAGCAGCAAGGGTGAAACCAGGGCCACGGCTTTTTGGTCTCTGAAAGTCTTTCAGGTGCAGCAGAGTGAAGTAAATCCTTTGTTCAGAGTACAGTGCAACCACTTGCAACCTTCACCTCCTCGAGACACGGCTACCGCGAGATCTCCCACTTTGGGAATATGCTTTGGCAGAGCTCCAAGATTAAAATAAGACCAGCAAAGCCATCAGAGAGCTGTTCTCCACCGAGGGCTGTACCAACTTAAAGGCTCAGCTCTCTCCCTGCGATCTGCAACGTGAGTTTTGCTGTTGGTGCCAGCGGAGGCCGGTTCAAACCACACACACCCAGCCAGCTCCTGACACGGCTTCTTCATAGCCCAGCGCCGTGCAGCACACGAGGTTCTCAGTAAGTGATTAAACAGCGTGGGATGTACTTGTCCCTGTGACAGCTGTGCTTGAGACTCCTGCCTACTGACACAGGACCATTGAACAGTTTGGGTTGGAGGGGACCTTACAGCTCATCCAGTCCCAAGCCCCCTGCCAGCAGCAGGGCCACCTTCCACTAGACCACGTTGCTCAAAGCCTCATCCAACCTGGCCACAAACACTTCCAGGGAGGAGCAGCCACAGCTTCTCTGGGCAACCTGGGACACTGGCTCACCACCCTCACACCAAAGAATTTCTTCCTCACATCTCAGCTCCATCTCCCCTCTGCCACTTTCAAGCCATCACCCCTTGTTCTGTCACTCCCTGCCCTTGGCCAAAGTCCCTCCCCAGCCTTCCTGGAGCCCCTTCAGGTACTGGGAGGCCGCTATAAGATCTCCCCGGAGCCTTCTCTTCTCCAGGCTGAACAGCCCCAACTCTTTCAGCCTGTCCTCACAGCAGAGCTGCTCCAGCCCTCGCATCATCCTCGTGGCCTCCTCTGCACTGGCTCCAGTAGCTCCATGTCCTTGTGCTGTTGGTGGCCCCAGCACTGGAGGCAGCACTGCAGGTGGGGTCTCAGGAGAGCGGAGCAGAGGGGCAGAATCCCCTCCCTCCACCTGCTGCCCACGCTGCTCTGGGTGCAGCCCAGGACACGGTTATTGGCCTCTGTGCTGCCAGCGCACGTTGAATATTGAAATTCTGCTGACAGAGCAGTTAATGGCAGGAGAATCACAGCTCTCCTTCCCTGCCGCCCGCCCTCCTCTCCGGGGAGTGATCACATCACCTCCCTCTGTTAATTACAGCAGCGCTTTAGGGTCCAGGGTGGGATGTAAGGACAGGCCCTGTGCTTCCACTGCCCCTCCACACAACACAGCAGCTGGAGCAGGGACCAGTCTAGCCTGGCCCACCAGTTTGCTCCCCACAGACCACAGCTGGGGCACAGTGGCTGCACTGTACCGGCTCCC
>NW_010308103.1:3005-24861 GCF_000700745.2 Antrostomus carolinensis
GAGTACGTTGGGCTGAAATGAGTGTTTCTGAACAAAGTGCTCAATATCACACAGACCAGATGATAACACAACCCCTTGTAAAACCACCTTTACCTGCGTTGTTAATAACAAGGTGACATTTATGAAACTAATAAACTGTTAACTCCATTACACTTTATTGCAATTTCTCAAACACGATCTCGGTAATGTATTCATTTTCTGAAACCACTTGAGTCATTTAAATATCATTAAACCATGAAGGAATTAGTTCTCCCCCTGCAGAGACAGGCATACCACGGCAAAGCTGCCTCAGTCTCTGTCATGGCAGGGGGGTCCTCTCCCTCTCCCCAAAGCTCCCTGCTGTCACCCATGGCACGGGGACATGGTCTGGAAAGTCCACCAAGATGTTGGCAAACAAGCAGAGATGGAGTGAGGAAAATCATGCGGACACAACCACGGGCAGCCAGTGCCACTGGGGAGGTGACACTTCTGAAGCACCACGAGTCAGGCAAGAAAGTTGGATTTGAAGTATATTTGAGACATGGATGGAGTATTCAAAACATTTCTTATAAATAAGAGTTTGGTGTTATAGGAGGATTTTCAGTGAAACAAACAAACAAATCTCCTGCTAAGAGATATATCAGTCAGAACCCAAACCTACATAAAGTGGGGTTTTTTTCCTATTAAAGAAAACCAACAGTGACATGACACCAGGTCTGTGGACAATTTAACCTTGTATATGCCAAGAAAAGGCTTTTTTTTCAAGCTTGCTTTAATATTAGAAAATGTGACACATAATAAAGCAAGAAGCGTGTGTGTTTCAGGCCCTGGATTCAAATCCACGACTGGTTGCAATATAAAGTTTTCATCCAGGCCAGGTTTTTAAATAGACATTGGAATTGTCATGAACTTGAAATCTAACAGGGTTCACTCATGTCCTTGGCCTCTTGTGACCGACAGACCCTGTCACACACCAGTTCCAGGGCAGACGATGCCGTCTCACGTCAGGGACTGAACTCTCCAGTGACACATACTGACATCACTGGGGCAGCTCTGATTGAAGCCACCTCAGAACTGAGCCTATAAATGAACTATTCAAGGGATCACTCAAACCAGGATCCCCTTATAAAACACCCTCTGACAGGGTCATATAGCACATTTCATTCTTGTGTCTTTCCATCATATATAACAACATTAAAACTCCTTCTTGGGCACCTCCCTCTTCATCTCAACTGGGATCTGATTGCAAATCAATTACCAGCAGAATAAATTCCAGGTATCCTTCACAAATAAAAAGTGATCTGCTGAACAAGTATTTTGGTAATTAAATGGAAATGTCAGTGTGCTGATTTTTTGTCCCCACTGCAGAAGGGACAGGAGCAGTACCACGGGATGTAAGGGACCCTCCGTGATGCTTCCATTCCAGAAGGCTTTTGGCTGGGTTCTGTCAAGGAGAATTTGACTCCTAAACAGTTTTACTCCCCTGAAAATATATTTTCTGAATGGGAAATAAAATCAAATGAGACACTTCAAGCACACAATCGTTTCAGATCGTCTACTTTCCTTATCGTTCCCGGCACTGAGGGTGCTGGCAGCAGCAGCCCGGGGAAAACCCTGCGTTCCCAAAGAGCACCCTGCAATCCTCGACTGCCAGGAGCATCCCCTCTCTCCCCAGCTCTTCTGAGAGCAGTGGGGGGAAAAACCCAAGGTATTTCTGTTCCAAATGTGTGTTTCTAGATAATTTCAAATCTCCAGGTTTTAAAAAGAAACAATTTTTTTTTAAAAAGAAACATTTTTATTCCTTGAAAATGTCTTTTTTTTTTGTTTGAATTTCTGCCTTTTTTTTTTTTATTCTGCTTTTTGTATCTTTGCAAAGATGAAAGGAAGGAACAGACCTGGAAGAAAATTTTACTTGAGGGCAGAGGTGGGGGAAGTATTTTGGACAGAAAAATCCTCAAAAGCTTTTTTTTTTTTTTAATTATTATCAAAAACCAAAGTGACTAAGTCTATACGATCAGCCCGACCATGCCCACTGCTGGTACCAATGGATTTCCCTGGAGGTCTGTGAAGCAGAGAGGCTGAAATCTCAGTGGCTGTAGGAACTCCCAGTGGCATTTGTAATGTTATTAATACTGAGGTTACATTAGAAACTTTACAGGGCTGCTTTGCTGAATTATTTTCTCTACTACACAGGTAGCACAATCAGATTCACAGGCAGAAGAGCTGACCGGGCTCAGGAGAGCAGGGAACAGCACAACACACACGTTCACTCTGCCCCAGCTTTCCAGCCCATCACCTAACGTTGTCCTCAGCTTCTCCAGAAACTCCTGGCAGGGCTCTGCCAGCCACTGACGCTTGCCCACGGTCAGTCCCTCTCTCCAGCCCCCTTTGCTCACACACAGCTGAGCAGCAACATGAAATATTTCTCATAATATTCCTATTTTGATGCATCTCATTAGACTTCTCTTCCCAAGATTTCTTTAAGAGTCAGTTAACACAGCAGTCCTGCTTTGCTCCCCTTTATCAGTGATCTCATTGACCTTTCCAGGGACAGGATCATTCCCCAGGAATCATTTTTACACACCTTTTCCCAGACTTTTACCCATCGTTTGGCTTTCACTCCAATGTCACTTGCTGAGCAGCAGCAGAAGGAAGCAACAGGACCTTTGTGTTCAGAGCTCAACCCTTGCTTCCACAGGTGCAAAGGACAAAGAAATGGCAAAGTCCTTGCTTGTCATAAGAAGTCACCAGTGATGGTTTGCATCAATGTTGCCTCCCTGCAACAACATGAAGTAAACTGACAAGTGCAATGAGGGATTCAGGTACCAGGAAAAAAAATCATTATTCTTTTGACAGCTCCCCAAACCTACATTTCCTTTATTTGTGTAACTGTTCGCTTGCCAAAGGCTTTTGAAGACCTCACTCTCTGCATAACACCTGTCTGGGAATTACTTTGAAGTCACTAAAAAATATGCGTGTAGTGGTGAGGACTGCTCCTACACTTCTGAATATTATTCCCCAATACCTGTATCACTTCAATATAAAATCATTCATTAGATCAAAATCCAGCTGACAATACATACCCAAGCTATTCTCTTCCCTATCATGTCCTTTACAAAGTCCCCACACAATCACCTCTATCAGTCATCCACAGGTTGACTGCCATCTCAAGCACCAGCCAGGTCTGAGGCTTCATTAAGACACTGTCTGAGATCTCAGAACATTTACATTAATTTTAGGGTCTCTGTGATCTTGGTAGAACTCACAGATTAGCCTGGCCCAGCCAAGCCTTTTCCTTGTACTTTCCCTTGGAGTCTGGGAACGGGGCTGATGAATTCAGCACTTCAGAAAGCACCTCTGAAAACTGCTGGAGGATCAAAGTCTTCATCTTTCATTTTCCTCTCTAAAAGATCTTCCATAAGGAACCTGCAATACCTCAACTCATTTCTCCTGGTATTCAGTGTCCCCCCATGTAGCTCTTTACATATGTGAGTTCAGTAAAAAACAGCAGGAAAAGGTGCACTAATAAATTGTGGAATTCACCCAACCTATAATTCCTTCTTTCTCACACATGGTAATATTTATGTTACAAAAACCACAATGAGCATCAGTTGCATTCAAAAATATTTGCATAAAACATACAAATGTTCTCACCTGCATCTGCATAATTAACAATAACGTCACTTAACATGGCACTACCACTTTGCAACAGGCATCTACAGGCCATTTTCTAACACTGCAGGTTCACAGTGGTAGTTTTTTTTCCTGAAACCAGACTTGGTGCCTTGGAATGAAAATAATGAACTATGACTCTTAACAGCGACACTGTCTTCATCACTAGTTTACAATATCATTTCTTTGGACACTTCTGGTACCTGTGTACTTTTCATCCCACATATCTTAATTAGTCTAATCAAGATTGATTGTAGGATACTGGAAGATTCACAAAATAATGACAGAATAATCAGCACATGATCAAAAGCCTAAAACACAAGCCATGGCCTCAAGCTACAGTGGACGGCAGCTCCAAAAATCACCAGCCATTTAACCATCCTGCAATTAATTCATCTCAGACCTGGCTCTGAAGTCAGCAACTGGGAGTAAGATCACACTGAACATGAAAGAGATTATTTTGGATCAGAAGTTGAGGCTGCTGTGCCCCCGTGGCCCCGGCGAATATTAAACACGAAAGCTGCGATGCAGATTAGCAGGTTAATTTGAAGAAGGCTGGTTTAGGGCCTGCTGAGATGTAGGTCTGTTCCTTTTACCCCTTTGGGTTTATTCCTGGGAATTAATTCTTGTTTCTTCTTTTCCACTAGAGAAGACACAAGTTATTTTTTTAAACCTATATCAATATATTTTTGTTTCATTATTTTAACAGTGTATTATGTGATTTTGTTTTTGGCACCACCACAACACCAGTAACACAAAAATCATTGGTTTTAGGCCTCTGTGATCTGCTACAATGAACTACTACTACTATGAAACGAAGAACATCTCCAACTAGCACAAAGCCATTCCACTCATCACGGATGCTTTAGTGTCTATTACTACCATTTTCCACTAAGATTAAGCGAAGCCAGAGCTCAGCAATACAGGGCAAATACCAACCATGTGAGAAATGAGATCATAGAGCATCATTTTGCTTCAATGAGCCACGAGTAACTAATGAGATTCAGTGCCCCCAGACAAGCACGCTGCTGGCACAACCACAGTGAGATCATCAGCTGGAACACCTCTCCTTGTTTCCTGTGCCCTGGTGAGGCTCTCACAGAACCATCAAATGGTTTAAGTTGGAAGGGACCTTAAAGCTCATCCAGTTCCAACCCCCCTGCCATCAGCAGGGACACCTTCCACTAGATCAGGTTGCTCAAAGCCTCATCCAACCTGGCCGAGAACACTTCCAGGGAGGAGCAGCCACAACTTCTCTGGACAACCTGGGACACTGTCTCACCACCCTCACACCAAAGAATTTCTTCCTCACATCTCAGCTCCATCTCCCCTCTGCCACTTTCAAGCCATCACCCCTTGTTCTCTCACTCCCTGCCCTTGGCCAAAGTCCCTCCCCAGCCTTCCTGGAGCCCCTTCAGGTACTGGGAGGCCACTATAAGATCTCCCTGGAGCCTTCTCTTCTCCAGGCTGAACAGCCTGAACTCTCTCAGCCTGTCCTCACAGCAGAGCTGCTCCAGCAAAAGGCAAAATCCAATTATAAATTTAAATAATAATTAAATAAAAATCTTTAAAGTGTATTCCATGATTTTCACCTTTCTTTTGTGCACCTGTCTGTTGAGTTTTCTCTATCATGGCTTCTCCTTACCAGTGTACCTTCAAGTTTAGTATTGAGTGATGAAGCTTAAAACACTATTTAAATACCATAATTTCAAGAGCAAGCAAAGAACATCGCATTTATCTTCACTAACCTTGGCTATGCCTGTCCCATCTAATGAAAAAAGTGATTGAAGGGACTTATTTTAGCTTACTATCCCAAGGCCCCCATAAAAGCTGAATGGTAATTTAATTAGTTTCCTTTCTGGTGATTAAGTAGGAATTTCTGATCATTTAATCTGAGTGCACTTTGATTCATTAAGTATCTGTTTCCATTTTTTTTATGAGGTTATTAAATAATTCTGCCCAGGTAACAGCGGTCATTTGGAATGCAGGACAGCTAAGGATTTCCTATGAATCAGACAGAAAATACACACGATGGGAACTGGATTTCCAAACCTATTCAGGACTCACCTGACTGGATGATAAATTAGCAGATAATTTATTCTGACAGAACTTGCAAACCATGAGTCAGATCCTGCGATGAAGTTCAGTGCAGACCCGTGACTGCAGATTTTACCTCCTGCAAAACCAACCTTACAGCTGATCCTGGGTACGCAGGGGGTGACCAACATCTGCACCAAACCAGCAGTGAGGACTCATGCAAAACCAGAGAGATTACAGCTCTGGAGATTCCCCCACCTGAGGACAGCGTGAGTGGGAGCTCTTCTGCTTCAGTGGCACTCCTCCTGACCACACCAAGTCATAGAATCATAGAATGGTTTGGGTTGGAAGGGACCTTAAAGCTCATCCAGTTCCACCCCCCCTGCCAGCAGCAGGGACACCTTCCACTAGACCAGGTTGCTCAAAGCCTCATCCAACCTGGCCTTGAACACTTCCAGGGAGGAGCAGCCACAGCTTCTCTGGGCAACCTAGGCCAGTGTCTCACCACCCTCACAGTGAAGAACTTCTTCCTAATATCTCATCTAAACCTCCCCTCTTTCAGCTTAAACCCATTTCCCCTTGTTTTGTCATTAGTTGCCCTTATGAAAAGTCCTTCCCCAGCTTTCTTGTAGCCCCTTCAGGTACTGGGAGGCCACTAGAAGGTCTCCCCGGAGCCTTCTCTTCTCCAGGCTGAACAGCCCCAACTCTCTCAGCCTGTCCTCACAGCAGAGCTGCTCCAGCCCTTCCATCATCCTGGTGGCCTCCTCTGGACTTGTTCCAGCTGCTCCAGGTCTTTCTTGTGTTGGGGGCTCCAGAACTGGACGCAGTATTCCAGGTGGGGCCTTACGAGAGCGGAGTAGAGGGGAAGAATCGCCTCCCTCGACCTGCTGCCCACGCTTCTCTTGGCCATCATTCCTCCCTTTGGTAACAGGGAGGCAGTAACTGCTAGCCTGGCTCATAAAGGATGATTAAATAAATTATTAAAGTGCTATGAAGACTTAGAGTGCTATATACTTAACGTTTTATTTAGATTTAAAGCGTATTATAAAGACTGTACATGCTCTCCAGGCACCCATACAACAAAGGAAACTTACAATCCATTAAAATGTTGCTTAGCAGCATAAAGTAATAAGAAATGTTAAATTATCAGCCAGCTAATACTGCAGCAAATCGTATTCCATCAACTCCACCCAAAACTCTCCCCTTGCAACCCTAACAAACAGCGTGAATGAAAAGCACGTTGGAAGGCAGACACGAAGGTCAGCTTCTCCTTTATCATGTGATTGAAAATAAAGAGAAAATGTAAGTATCTGTATCAGACAAAAGATAGCAGGTCAGATTTCTGAGCACAGATACACTGGGATTTATTTATATCCATGAAGCCAGAACAGCGGGAGGATTTGGTTCCTTGTATGAAAAGAAAAGAAAAAAAATCCAGTGGCTGAATGCTGCTGCTTCAATTCTCTTTTCATTTGTTTTGATTCCCAGATAAGATGGATACAGGGACTCCTGATCATCCTGAATGGATTCCAGAGACAAACTCTAAATAAAGCACCACCCACCTCCAGCACGTCGCGTGCCACCCTTCAAAAACCCAACAGCAGCACTCCAGGGGAGAACAAAAAACACTGACATCTGTCCTCCCACTTCTTCCAACGCTTACAATGCTCTCGTACAATAGAAAAGCACCTGCACCAGCCTTCCACCACCCTCTGGAGGTCAGCAGCCTTAAGCTTGGTTTATGATTATTTGTCTGCATCTGAAGCCCACGACGAGCACGGGTAACCCCGTGAGCTGGGGGGACGCTCGCCTCGGCTGCACGAGGAGCCTGCCCTTCACCACAGCCTTGAGGAAAGCTTCATGTGTTCACTTGTACTCAGATTTTCATGGTTTCTGAGTCTGCACCTTGTAAGAAATGTTAGAGGTCACCAGGAGAAGCACACTCCATATTCTCATTGGTATCTTACATTAATAGTGGCGACGCATTCCAGTTTTAAGAATAAAGAAGGATTTTTTTAAGAGCTGTAAAAATAGGGTAGAAACATGAGAATCCCAATTAGTGTAGAACCACCTAATAAATGCTGCCTTATTAATGATAAAGACTTTCAGGACTTGAAGTTAAAACTCAATTCACTAAGACTTTGACATACAGACAGAAGCAGTAAAATGGCAGCCAAGGCTTGTCCCAACCCAACTGCCAACCCCAGGCAACCAAAAATCAGGCACCTGGCTGCTTTCCTCCCAGCCCTCGCAAATTCTAAGATTGCTTTAATCTCCACAAGATGTTTTTATTATTTTTTTAATCAGTTATATTGTCTTTATCAGGCTTTAGCATTCTGAGCCACCTTTTGTCTCCCTCTCAACAACTGCAAGGAACACAAACCTGATTTTATCTTCAAGTGGAAGCTGAAACCCCTCTGTAACATCACATTTTACAGGACTATGACATAATATTTCAACTCTGACAAGTTAGGAATAAGTCTGGGCTTTGGGACCCAGCTGATTTCACATATTGCCAGCCCAGCCCTGCATCCCAGCAGGAGCCAGCTGCCTCCATGGATGTGGTACAGGATTGCATGGGCTGCATTTGTCATCCTTATTAATAATTAATCCATTTCTCTGCCTGAAATGATATCAAAGGCAATGGAGCAATTCAGTGAGAAAGGTGACAGCCTTACACCAACAGATCATGAAGTGTTTGCATTTTATTGAAACACAGTTTCCTAAATCAAGGTTTCCCTCTCCAGTGCTGGAAATGCAAGACAAATCTGCATGAGGGATAAAAGGAAAACTGACAACAAAAAAAAAGGAATGTGTCCTACTTCTCTGGCCTGATGCACAGCCCAACCTGCCAGCATAATTCACCTCAAAAACAATTCATTCTCTAACACCATTACTTGCCATGATGAAGAGCCAAAATTTTATTATTCCAAAGGAATTCTGGCTTTTTAATTATACTGAATGCTTTTCAGAGGATAACATAAAAGGTGTTATAATTCTAATTGTGCATCAAGAAAAAATGCCATGCTAGTAAAGATCTATCAGCTGATATTCAGGAGAACAAAGACAAGATGGGAGTGTGGAGGAAAGCCTGCAATTATTCAATGTAAGCCAACATAGTTAATAATTTTGTTGGACTGGAGAAAGATTGCTGTTTCAAATTTTAAAGCAAGTTACTGTCTATCCTTTTTGCAATGTGTCAGTGTAGGAAAGGAGCCACAAGTTATTCTCATCGTCTTGGCAAGACAAGCACAAACCCAACCATAGTCCCATAGGAAGTGTCAGCAGGTCATCAGCCAGGTCTTCAAGGAAAGACCCCAAGGATGAACCCCACACACCAACAGCATTCACAGCACAGCGAGGACGTGATGACCAAGCAAGGGAGGAAATATTCACAGGTTTATGAAGCAGATCATTTTATCACTGAATTAAGTGCAGAACCAGCAGCTCTTGCTGACTGCCTCAAAAAAAAAAAAACCAAAACAACAAAAAAAAACCCACAAAAAAACCAAAATAAAACAAAACCCCTTGAGCAGCAGCAGCCTCAGCCTTTGAAAACAGACAATTTGCCTTTGCAGTCCTTGGAGAACAAGATACTAGAAACCCTACAATATTCGGCCTAGGTGGGCTCTGGTCCTGAGGCTGTGCTGGCTTCAGCAGAGGAATCCAAAGGTGGGTTCTGACACCAGCTGGGGAGAGAGGTAACCAGAATGCACTGGTTGAATGTATTTTCCAGAGACACACTCTAGAAGGTGGCTCAGGACTGATGCCTGCAGTAGAAAATGATATGGAAGTAAAATTATTACCTCTGGGAAAGAAAAACAGCACTGTATTGGTCCTTCTGTGCTGAGACACCTTTTCCTTTGCATTTATACACACACAGAGCACAGTGTGTTACACACAGTATGCCCACAAAGGGCACAGATACGTGCTGACTACCCTCAGAGAAGGATTCACATTTGTTTTAATAGCAGCATCTCTCATGAAGCTCCTCTCAAAGCACACAGCCGGGCTGGGGCCAGGGGAGGGAGTCTCTAGGAACAGCGCTGCTATAAATGACATTTCAGAATATCCCAGTATGAAGTTAGATGAGGATACAGCAGGGGAAGATGAAGACAAGGAAGAAATTACAGCAGGGGTGCATTGTTCCACAACCCATAAATCCCTTTTGGGTCATAGTCCACTTGCTGTTACCATACACACGCTACTGGAATCCACGTGAGAAAAATGCAAGAAAAAGATTAAAATGTTCAATCATTTGCAAACGCTCCCCAGATGAATATGAGTATGTGCTGGAAGAACAGCTCTAATACAAAACACTCCACCGCAGTCTAATCTTGCTGGGAACACAAAATGAATTATGTGGATGAACGCACCCGGGGGTTTATCCGGCTGAGGAAGCGCGTTCCCACCGCCAGCGCTCGGGCTCCCGGCCCAGCCTCCCCCAGCTCAGCGGTACCTGCAGCCTCAGAGGTGTCCCGGTGCCAGGGACAGCCCTTGGCATGGGCCAACAAGGTTTGGAAGAGGTACAGCCTACCCCAACAGCCCAATTACAGCCAAAATTGACTCGGGCTGGCACCAACCACCACCTGATGACACCACAGGACGTGTGTCAGGACATCAGAGATGCCACACGTGATGGAGAAATCACAGCCTGCAATGATCCGCACTGTAACCAATGGCACTGCCTGTGCTGGGCAGAGCTGTCCCAGTCCACGGACCAAGAAACTGGTGGAAACCCAATAAACCATGCCTGAGGAGCCACGGGAATTCTGTATTTGGAGGCACCAAACAGGAAAATCATTGAAAGACTCTGGGTGCCACAAGAGATCAGCTCATACAGCTTACACCAAGTCTGTAAACTCTCTGCCTCTTGACGTTGACTCCAAAGGCTGATGCTGTAGGAAGGGATAGTTTAAGCAATTACATATTCCACTGTTAACACTTACAGGTTAAACTGGGTGACCCTGATATCTCACAGACATCAAAACCACTTGTTCTAGTTGAGCCCTTCAGAACATGACATGAAACAAACATCCATTTAGTTTTCAACCACGACAGAGCACATCTACATTTTTTTCTTGCAGTTGTGAAGACCAGAGATAAAACATCCCGGTGTCATCCAAATCTCCTCCTGAGCCCACAAAGACACAAGGATCACTGCAGGAGTACCCAAGGTGTTGCATTCCAGGGCTAACAGGATTTTGATCATCTTTGCCCTTACAAGAGATGTTAACATAACACTATGGCATCTAGAAAATTAACAAAGATGTACAAAACCTCTTTCAATTAAATTCCACCACGCTGAAAAGGTCACTTCCCTCCACGTGGTTTTCTTTTCTGTCTCTAGGGAGTAGAACAGGAGTGGCAAAGTGATGAATTAAATTAAAAACACTTCCAATTTACATAGCGTAGTTTTTTGCTGGTGACTCTCACCAGTAATCGCTTCCAGAGCAACCCTTGACAGAAGCAGCCACCAGCACTCCTGTCACACCAAACTGAAGTCCCCTTAAAGCATCTTTCTTCCAGACTTTCGGAAAAGTTACAGTACTTTCAGCTTTTTACCATTTCTATGTTAAGGGATGTAGTGAATTTAAATTATTTAAGCCACATCTGTTTAATCATAGATGCCTTTTTAAAGATTTGGTAGCTTAGAATATCATTTCAGTTTTTCTGCTGTTTTGTTCCCTGCTCTCCCACACACAGTATGTCAGCAAGAATAACATCTTCCCACACTCTGGAGGGACACAGGACCTGCTACACACTCATCTTCAAACACCGAGATAAAGTCTAGCAAAAGGTTTGTGAGACAGGTTTGCGTTGGTTTTGTTTGTGGCGCAGCAAATAAACATGATTCATGTGCTGGAGAGCCCAGAGAAGGAGCTGATCACTGAGAGCAGGCTGTAGTGGCACCCACAGCCTCCAGATTCCATAACAACATCCCCACGTTTGGGAATGCTGCTTTAAGAAAAGAGATGGATATGCAGGAAACAACTTGCTTCAGCTCTTTTATGGAATTACTTGCTTTTTACCTACAAAATGGCTTTATTATTAAACCAACTGCTGTGTATTTAAAAATAAGAGCATACAGAACTGTACCTTTCCTCTAAAGGAGGGCCACCACGGATGGGAAAACACGGAGATTGTAGAGCTTTAGCAGAGAAGAGGAAGCTGAAACCCAGCTCCTTCCATGGCACCCCCAGCCTGTCTTGCGTACCTTCACAATTATTGTTCCCCCAAATTCCCATCACTATCATTATTATTATTCCCATCATTATCGCTATGATTATTACTGTTTCTTACAGCCACTAAAATCCACATTTCTCAAGGAAATTTCTCTTCCCAGTTGAAGGACAGACAAAAAGGCTTTCTTCTCCTTAACAGTGCCAGGAAAGCTTTTCAACACGATTCTAACATGGAACTTGCTACCTCTCAGAATCATAGAATCACAGAGTGGTTTGGGTTGGAAGGGATCTTAAAGCTCATCCAGTTCCAACCCCCCTGCCAGCAGCAGGGACACCTTCCACTAGACCAGGTTGCTCAAAGCCTCATCCAACCTGGCCTTCAACACTTCCAGGGAGGAGCAGCCACAACTTCCTTGGGCAACCTGTTCCAGTGTCTGACCACCCTCACAGTGAAGAACTTCTTCCTAATATCTAATCTAAACCTCCCCTCTTTCAGCTTAAACCCATTTCCCCTTGTTTTGTCATTAACTGCCCTTAAAACAGTTACCAACCTCAGTTCATCTGGGTTTGGGATTTTAAGGACATTTCCAGTGTTAGTGGCCTCTTGCCCTGAAAGCCAGGTAGACCTGGCCAACACTTGCCCTGCAATCATCCTGGACACATCAAAATCAGAGGATGCAAAACTAAATGGGGCTGAGAGCTGACATGATGACAGCTGTGATCGTAACCTGGAGTGATACAGAGAGATTGCAAAGCGGAATGCAAGATAAAAACCAGCACTAAATCCCTAACAAGGAGGAAATAAAGGAAAACTAAAGTATAGGAAGTAATGAATCTTAAAGCTCATGGGGTTTTTTTTTATTATTATTATTTTTGACATCCACTGAAATTGGTGTTAAACTCCTTGTAAAATTATTACTTATAAACCTCTTTTCAGCCAAAGGCAAGGTTCTGACAGCCTCTTACTGGATATCACTCGTGTCACACAAGGCAGTAAAATAAAGCTGCACTCTCTAGCATCAGCAGTTACTTCATTCTTCCCTTGTTTCCTAAAATGTCTTAGTGGCACTTTCCCAAAATCTTTTCCCATCTAATAATATCATCATAGATTTGCCGTCTGCTTTCCAAAGAAACAAAATACTGAACTACACCTCGCTGGGCACCAGCAGAAAGTGTTGCTCCTCTGAGCCAGTGTTTTGCTTTTCTACTGAAAAGCAAAGTTGGGGTTTGTTTTTGGGTTTTTTTTTGCTTTTCTACAGGATTTTTCACACCACCCAATCCTCCTAATCAAACCGGTGTTCAGAATAAACACCAAACTCCAGAAACATCCCTGCGTGGAACCAAACTGAGGTACCTGCTGGGCACTAGAAAATACACTGAATGATGAAAACGCTGTTTCCAGCAGATAAACGCTGGTGCCAGCAGCCAGGGACAGGGCTGGAGGGATGTCTGGCTCCAGCGAGGATCCTGGCGGGTGCACGGCTGGGGAGAGCCCTGACACACACCCCAGCACATTAAATCCAGGTTCCAGCATCAACAGAACAAAATCTTTAATTACCAGTGCATCTGATAGTAGGTATTTCAAATTACTAGAGCTTTTTTCTCAGTCTTACTCCTCCTTAATGCTCCCAGGGATATAGTTATGCTACTAAAATGTCATTTCTAACAAGTTGATACTAAACAGGAATCAAACGACCTTGGCCTGGCGGATCCCAACCGGCTAAAAAGCTCTCCTGGCACAATTTTCAGGTTACTCATCTTTTATCCAGGTGTGTGCAAGAAGCACTGAGTCACACACCATGAACAGATGGAAAGTATCTTATATTTATGACCTGTCATTTTTTTTTTTTCTAGAAATTAATTTTTCATTAAATCACTTTGAAAAATCTTTGAATTAACTTAATAACTTCATTCAAGGAGGAAAGATAACCTAGAACAGGCAGTTTTTTAAGAAAACTATGACAGGGCTGACTACCTGTGCTCGAGCAATTAGCAAATTGACCCTCTGGATAATAAACAACACACAACAGCCAAAGAGCAAAAAAATATCTGAGGTAGATGTGGCATTAATACTTTTTGTCAAATTAGTTTGCCTTGTCTCTGCTTCCTCCTTGTCCTCTTCTTCCTCCTTGTCTCTGCTTCTTTCTACGGGGAGCATCACCCCACTGTCTCACTTTACATGATTAATTGCTACAGATATTTTATAACCACAAATATTAAGAAAAAAACAGATACTGGTTGTCACTGGGAAGGTTTGTCAGCAAAAAGGGGAATATCCCAGGGACTGTGGCCTCCTGAGGAATATTGCCAAGAAATTGGTTCTTCCTTCCTTTGGCCAGAGGAAGAGGCACCACAGAGCCTGGGGCAACTCCTGACCCCAGGACAGGGACTGCAGCTGTAACCCAGCTAAGATGAAAATGGAATATTTCAGAGCACAAAACCCAAGTGTGTGGTGGGTGCTTTATCAAAAGATTTATAGGTTTTGAGTGTTTCAGGTGTTTGAGTGCACGTAAAGTGCACTTGATGCAAACTTCAATTGCCTCAGAAGAGCTGGGAGAGCAACACAAGCTCCAATTGTTCACGACAGACTGCTGGGAGAAACCCTGTTGTCTAGTTATACTAAAAACATAAGACAAGAATTATACAGAACTGACAGAAATCTGTATTTCTGGAATGACTGGCAGTCCCACCTCAGTGCTCCCAGGAATACAGAGCGGTGCCATCGTTAGGGATCGCTTGGATGAAACATCCAGGGTACAAACCAAGCACGTTCCTATTATTGCACCTGCTAAACTCTGCTTTTCCACACCTTTACAAATAAAACAAAAAGCACTGCTAAAAGTACATTATTTATAGAGCAAAGTCAGGTAACTGCATAAATTAAGTAATACCAGAAATAAAATAACTTCTTCCACTTAGTCTCAGCAAAGACATTTTAATTGCACGACCACATACGACTTTTTCTTCTTCTTTGTTCTTTCTCATTCAGTGAGTCAGGTGAAAGGGTAAAATTAAGGCTGTTCAGGCAACTTGAATTCTGACATTTAGAGAGGCAGTGAACTTCTCCGATCAGGAAACACTTAATACATAATCTGTGTGGATAATACATCCACAAATTATGCATGAGGATAGGCTTATAGATATTTGACAGTACATCGTTAGATACTCTGTGCACATAAAGGCCAAATCTGGCCTTTGACCAAACAGATCAGGTCTTTTAGCTCCACTGACACGGGTAGAAAGGGGCCAGGGGAAACAATTTAGTCCTAAATATTTTCCCTGTTGGCTTTACACATTCGCTGGAGCTTTGCTATTTATATGCATGAATGATTTATTTCTCTATTACCAGTTACCTCCTTTGATTAAATATATTAGTGCCTTTTAAGTTATTTCAAGGCTACGATCATTTTAAAATTAAATGATCCTTCAGGAACTGTACGCTAAACTGACATTTCTGTAATGCAAAAAAATTGCAGCTGTGCTCATTTTATTTAATTCAACTGTACTCTTTATCATGTAAGCCAAATGGGACAATATTACCAATATTTATTTTTTTTTAGTTCTAGAGAAGTAGTAAAATAGAATAGTGGAGATTCTTTATTGTCATGGTCACATTTTGTCTGTATTCAAACAGCTGACAGCTTCAACTGTCGCATTACACCAGCTGTAATTTCATTCAGCTTCAGCAAAGGTCTCCAAAAGAACATTTCCATGTTTTACCCTGCTAATGATCAGTTATGTCCAAGTAGGAAACTTTTTAAAAACTTTTCTCCCTTTAAGCTTTGCAAAAGGTCTGAATTTAAATGGCACATTTAATGCTCTCAGTTCTCTGTCTCTTTGGAGCCCGAGTAACAACAGCAGCTCTGCTTTTGAGGAGCACACAAAAATACTTCTGGCCAGAAAGAAAGGAATGAAGTTACAAAAAGAGGAAGATAAAAGCAATTTCAAGTCCTAAACCTACAGAATCCCCTCTGACTTGGCCTATTCTTTAGAACTAAGCCTCATTTTGCAAATCAAAGGACCAGCTGCTAAACTTGCCCTAAAAAAAAAAAAGAAAAAGAAGAAAAAAAAAGAGGTAGGTGGTGAATGGAAGGCTCAGAAAGTCCAAGGGATACTGTCCGGGCTATCAATCAGTCCCTGTGTCCTCTCGCTCAGACCAAGAGTCTCCCCATCCCTGGCAGCTCTGATGCCCACAGACGTCTCCCATCAGCAGATCCATGACCAGAGACTGAACCTCCTGAGGCTGCACCCTCGAGAAGATGGCTCAGCCCTTCCAGAGGATGCTGTCCCATTGGGGTGGAGGAAGCTTGCAGCAGCGTGGCCACTGAGTGCTATCAATGTCCACAAGACACACGGTTAGGGCTGCACACGTGGTATTGTGGTGAAAAAAAGCCAAATACAGTCAGTGTCTACAAAAAGCAGTGTGTGTCCTCTCACATGAAATCAGATGTTACCAAGAAAATGAGAGGGAAAAATTTCTCTTTGTGTAAAACTTTAAAAAAAATCCAAAGTTTCACATGAAATCCTTTCAAAGTGGATTAAAAATAATCCTCAAAACATTTTTATCTTTTACTAATGCTTAACAACTAATGTTTTCCTCTATGCAAAAACACATCAAATTATATTTGTAGCTCTATCCGTGTGCTTTATTTCCCTTGGTGATCTAAGGGATTGCTGCTTTGTAAAATTTATCCTGGGCAATTAATATATCAAGCAGAGAATCACATGACTTATTTCCCCACAAGAGGTTTTGGCAGCTCTGGGTTGCAGTGGGAGCTCCTGCCACACGCTGAGCCCGTAGGTCTCAGCCCTCTAACAGTTATTAAGCAGCACTGCCCGAGGATGTCACAAAATTAAGGTAAAATTAATTTAATCAAAATGAACATGTCACTTTAACCACCCAAAGCCAACATACATTACACCCGATAAAAATCCCCACTTTTGATCCCAAAACAACAGGTGTTTCAGTGATAAAAGTCAAGACAAAAGTGCTAAAGCCTCTCACATACTTTCTCCAATTTCTACAGCAACAGAGCTTTGACAGAGGGCTTCTGACTGCTCAATTTGATGGCCAGGCCAACTTATAAAAGCTGAAGCGCCAAGTTTCCTAGGGGAAGACATAATGAAATAAATGCACTCATGAATATGTATGGCAGGAGGAGGCCATCTGTTCTCCACCAACATCTTTTCTTAAAAGAAGTTTCAAATATTTCAGCAGAGAAGTCGGATCTTTATTTCCATGTATGAAATTAGACCTTGAATTTTCAACATCTCTGGTCATTAAGTGCTATTGTTATGGAAATGTGGGGGGTTTTCCCCGGTGATAATTAAAAGATTGAATGATAATATAGTTTTACAGAGTTCAGGTGGAGAGATTTCAGCGTGTCTGTGTAGAAGCTTCAAAATATTGATAGTTAGGGCACGTGTCACATAATGTAAATATAACTTGCTCTGTCCTCCTTCAGAGAAACAAGAGCCCGTGACGTGCTGCCCTCGTTTGTACCCTGCACCCATCCAATTCCCCTTTCGTTGCGAGAGAAAACATCATAATGCATTTTTATTCAGTATTCATGAAGTCAGTACTGGCACAGACCCTGATTTGCATTATGGGGAGTGGGGCAGAGAGGTGGGAAAGATCCAGGAGCTCCGTGCACCCTGGGACACCCTGGAGGTTTCCCAGGAAAGCCGAGCAGATCCCAGGCTGAATTTCTCTGCACTTGCAGTCCTGCTCCATCTCCTGGTACTGTGCTGCGGGGAAGCCCAGCCTGATCCAGGCTCTCAAGGACAAAGCCTGTATTTCCTCTAACATCAAACATCTCCATTTGTTATATTCTTGTGGACAAGGCAACAAACCTTCTCCACGTACGAGTTTTCCTGAGGGAAGAGCACATGTGCGTGGTTTATAACCCCAGCTCGTCTCATCAAGACTTGCCCAAAACTTTCAATTTCACCAAAGTGAGATTTTGGTAAAAAAAAAAATTAAAAAATTAATAAAAAACCATCACAACAGGACTTTCCTGGCAGCCCTTCCCAGGCAGTGAGAGCAAACAGTGATACCAAAGCACGTGCTGTGAAACGCAACACAATTATTTCAGACGCAGCCTCGGTACGAGCCGCAATCTCTTTTTCCAGCCCGGCCACACCACTCTCTGTGCTCTGCTCAGCGAATTGTCTCTGAGCACAAAGAGACTCTGACAAACCCCAGACAGGCCCCCAAAATCAGAGCAGCACAGCACGAGGGCCCCTCCATCTCTCAGCCCCGTGGCTGAAGTCACTAATTAGCCGAGGCGCCCGTAACGAGCGCACCCCGCGAGTTGCTGTCTCAGCCCTGTGGCAGGTTTGATCCATTTATTGCCCCATCCAGGCTCTGAAATTCAAAGGCAGGAGCAGAGCTCTGCGGCACAGCCTGCAGCTGCGAGAGCCCTGCCATACAGCTCGTTAGAGAGCTCCTCTCCATAATTACACACAACATTAACCCCAGCGCTGTCGGTGCCGCGCACTCAGCGTCTCCCCTCTGGAAGCACAACTTGCTCATTTATAACCACACGTGGGGAAGTGCCTGTTGGAAACGGTCAGGCTCCCTCTGACACCTCCCAACCCCAGCCACCCTCACACCTGGAGATGAAGAAAGGTTGGGCTGATTTCTGGGGTTGATTTCCTAAATTAATTTCTGCAGCTGATCTTAAGCGTGGACAACCCGGGCAGGTTACACCCCAACAGCTTTGCCACTGGCATCCAAAATTTGGGCATTATGCTCAACCTGCTCATCTACTCCCATTCAAAGGTGCAGATTACTGAATTTACATAATAACTGTCTACAACTAATTATCCACATTTGTTCATGGAAACAGCCACTTTCTGTAGGGCTTAAAATTACCATAAACTGTGCATAAGAATCAAGAAAACACCGATTTATCTTATTAATGGCGGCAAGGAGTTTACACGTTAATTAGCAGCCTATTACTTTGAAAATGCATTAAAGTGCTCCAAGGACCAGTTAGTTCACTTGACAAGCTCCAAGCCTTTTTCAGGATGCTGCAGGCCAGCACTGATGTGAAAGAAAACCAAAAGTTCCAAGAGTAACTGGTGACATGAAGGGTCACCATCTTAGGAATTTCTGCTTGGTACAACAGGTCCATACCATGGGGAGATGGAGAGCTGCTGGGCAGAGAGGGACCTGGGGGTGTTGGTCAACAGCAGCTGAACATGAGTCAGCAGAGTGCCCAGGTGGTCAAGAGCATCCTGGCCTGGATCAGCACCAGTGTGGCCAGTGGGACCAGGGAAGTTTTCCCCCTGCACTGGGCACTGGTGAGGCCGCAGCTCGAGTGCTAGGGTCAGTGTTGGGCCCCTGAGTCCAAGAAGGACATAGAGGTGCTGGAGCGTGTCCAGAGAAGGGCAACGGAGCTGGGGAAGGGTCTGGAGCACAAGTGTGCTGAGTTCCCGGCTGAGGGAACTGGGGTTGTTGAGCCTGGAGAAAAGGAGGCTGAGGGGAGACCTTGTGGCTCTGTCCAAGTCCCTGAAAGGAGGGTGGAGAGAGGTGGGGGTGGGTCTGTTCAACCAAGGCCCAAGGGACAGGACAAGAGGAAATGGGCTCCAGTTGCACCCAGGGCAGTTGAGATGGGATGTGAGGAAGAATTTCTTTGCTGCAAGGGTTCTGAGGCATTGGAAGGGGTTGCCCAGGGCAGTGGTGGAGTCCCCATCCCTGGAGGGATTGAAGAGTCGTGTAGACACAGTGCTGAGGGACATGGGTTAGTCGGGGACTTGTCAGTGTTGGGTTCATGACTGGACTCAATGAGCTTAAAGGGCTTTTCCAACCCAGGCAATTCTGGGACTCTGTGTGTGGACACTGCAAAGTTGCAGAAACCTGATCAAGTTACTGAAATGGACCAGTCAAAGAGGAGCGAGATAAGTAACTGCTTTACAAAAAAATCCCAAACTCAACACAACACCAGCAGCAGCAGCAGCAGCGTGTGCTTGGCAAGGGTCCTGTTCATGGAAAATTGGCAGCAAGGTTTGTTTTCTTCAGCTTTTCTGTATTTTTGGACATATTTCTACCAAGGTGCAAAACTGAGGTCCTGTCTCCTAGTGATCTTAAATGACTCGATGGTGTCCTCAGCACCCTGATTGCTTAGTAAGCATCTGCTGAAAAGCCTTCCCCTGCTTGAAGCTGTCACAGAGCAGTTCCCATAATATTCATTGATGCTTAATTTTTTCAGCAGCAGGTGGTACAATTTCTGTATCTGCAAATGACAAACATTCAAATTGAGACTTTGCTGGTTAATAGCTCTTACACAACTGCAAAGTGTTATCGCTCCTACACATTTTTAATACCGTCAGTAAAACCTCAAGTAAGAATTTGTGCTTGAGAAAAAGACATTCCCATGAACCTTTAAGGGAGGTTTTTCACTCTGGGAAAAGATTATAATAATATATCCTCAAAGAAGCTGTGGCTGCTCCTCCCTGGAAGTGTTCAAGGCCAGGTTGTATGAGGCTTTGAGCAACCTGGTCTAGTGGAAGGTGTCCCTGCTGCTGGCAGGGGGGTTGGGACTGGATGAGCTTTAAGGTCCCTTCCAACCCCAACAGTTCTATGAGACTATGAAAATATAGAGCCATTTACTCTCAGTTTTTTCCTACACTCCAGAGTCATCCTCCTCAATGTTTACTAATGTGATCTCCAAAGACACCCAGGCAATGTGGATCCTTGGAACTGGACAAACGCCTTCAGCAGGGCCACAGCCACGTTTGCTTTCAGAAAGGAAAGAATCAGGCTCTGCTGCTCCACATCAGGAAGCAGAGAGGAGAAGTCAGTGATGGACACATACCATGAACTCATCTGGTATCTGTGCCTCATTCTCAGACCCCAAATCTTTCCCACTGCCAAGAACAACTGCAAGAATACAGAAGACAAATGCAAACCAGAATGCAATAAACAGTCAGTTCTCATTTGAAAGACCCCAAACCTAAAAGCCTTCCTTTGTACTGATACAAAGAACAGAAACGTAACACCCAAAGCAAAATCATTACTTACTGTTTTTCCATTAAAGCAGATGATAACATGTAATGGAAGTGGTCTGCTTTCAAACACACCCTCATGTGCTGCACCTAATTGTCACAAAAAATAGGTCCAACTCTACATCATCTTCTGCTATGGTTGGTAAACACGAGTCTCTCCGGTGAAGCCATGAGGGTAATTGTAATAGGTGGTTCCCTTCTGAGAGGGACAGAGGGCCCCATATGACTGCATGCCTATAAATCTGTATTTCATGGTGGCGTGATGGATTTAACAAGAGGAGGGATTCAACAATTCCTTTTTGTCAACCATTTCATTAATATCTTAGTAAAGAAATCTCTGGGTGTGAGGCATGTTTTAAGGAACTGATTTTTGCCTTAGTGATCCTGAGAAGAGCTATAGTGTAATTGCCGGGTAGTTCATGTAGCCATTGTGTATATTTTTGTTCCTCATTTTCCCTAGCACAACTTGAACCTTCCAGAGAAATAACAAAGAATAACACAGGCAGCTTTTACAGCCCATCAGGTGAGATTCTCATCACGCACCAACACCACACAGCTAAAAATTAAGTTGCAAAACCTGTATCAGCTGCTCTCCAAAAGCGTTTTCCGTGCCAATAAAGTAGCAAGTCATAAATAAATAATAATGGGCAAGGGCCAGAAGTGTCCTTGCTTTTCTGCAGTCTGCTGGAATTATTGTCCTGGCTGCATGTGAGAGCATAACCTTCAGGCTTTATTCCTTCCACATCCATGATATCATCTTCCTCTCCTTTCTTCACTTGCTTCCTGAGCATGGTGTCCTCTAGTTTGTGCCACACAGCAGCCCCTGCCCAGGCATGCCTGCTGCCATCATCATCATCATTCACGGCCTCATGTTCTGGTGAGGGCTCCTAAAACACACGCAGGTTGTGCACACAGTGATGACACCACACTCCTGTATGGGCTCCTTCGTCTTTGCTACAGACCTACCCAAA
>NW_010308104.1:0-13863 GCF_000700745.2 Antrostomus carolinensis
TTCCAATCCCCAACATTCTGTGATTCTGGCTTGAAATTTGACAGTGAATATTTAAAACCTATTAGCTGGATAGCTCCTATTTTTAATACACAACATATTCAGAAATTGAGATGGTCTGTGCCTTTTGAGAAAAACAAAGTATACCACAGGATTGGAATCAACATCTCAAACTTTCCTTTTCCATGCTTCATTTTTCCTCCCCAGCAGCTAATATATACCACACATTTTTTTACTATTGCACAGAAGGGGTCAGTTTTACATGCGATTCTCCCATTTGGTATAAAGATAATAGATTTATATTTCATTATATCTAGTCTATCTAGCTCTACAGAGGATAATTTTGCTAAATTCTATTACATCTACAGTTTAATGACTTTCTTTAAAAATAAAAATGCTAAGCAGATAGTCTTTATTTTTTTAAAAAGAAAGTAAGAACTAGAACCAAACCTCCTCTTCTGGCACTAAACACAGCTAATCCATTCCCTTTCTGGTATTTTCAGACTGTTAGAAATCAGCACCAATTCCAGCTTCTTTCCTCCCCAAAACTAGTACAGTGAAAAGAATATTAGCACATAGCTGATTAAAAAAATATCATTTTTGTTTCAGAACAGTTAAAGTCACATTGCTTACTCTCCTGTTCAGCAGCTGGAAAGGAGTATTTAGCCTCCTTCCACTACATCAGTGCTTTTTATGCCTTAAAGCAAAAAGACTTCCTGCATCCATTTCCATGGGGCAGTGGTGACCCTCATGTGGCACAGATGCCCAGCTGTGCCTAAGAGACCTGATCCTTGCCCTTTTAGTGAGCTGTGGCACAGGCTGGTGAGCCCAGTGGCTCCTCTGCCACATGCCAAGAACACTACTGCTCAGTCATCTTCTGCTACCACCCCCATGTACATAGTCTGCAGCTACCTAGCTTTGATCCAGCCACTGCACACAACAGCTGGAGAACAGGATAACTATTTTTCCCCCACAAGCAAATTCACCAGAGACAGACCAATACAAGGACAATTTAAAAATTAGCAGAAATGATGCTTATTGTTCTGAAAGGATTTATGCAATAGGCGTAGCTAATATCCACGTGTTTCAATAAGACAGGGTGTTGATGTAGAACTGACTTGCAAAACTGGTTAGAGCAAAGCTACATTTTAAACATCAGAACCTTAGATCTGTTTCAATTTTTTTTATGACTCAGCATAATTTATTACTCTGACTAGAAGTAATATTTTGGTTTGCATAATTCTGCTAACACAATAGAAACCATTCAGCTATGTACTGCACACACAGAGTCACATGTATGGCATAAGTCCTGTTCTAAAAATTGTGTCTTCTAACAACTAGTGAGTAAATAAGGGCTTCCTCCCTGTACCTAAACATCTTGGAAAATTTGGATCATTGTTGCTCTTCCTGGAAAGCAACTGAAGCTTTAGGAACAGAATGGTGACTACAGAAAACCAGAATGCAATCCAACCACAGAAAACTGATAGTTTGGGGTCATCCAACAACATCAGAAAATTTTCTAATGTCCACAATACTTGCATGTGTTTCAAATGCATTCCTAGAGATCATAGTTAGTTATAGCCTACACTACGAGCTGGAATTCACCTTCAGGCACTGTAAGTGCAACATCTCTACTAATACAAATTGCTTAGCCCACAACTCAGAGTCGACATTGTCTGAAAATGAACATAAAAAGTATTTGCCTCCATTTGGGCACAGCAAAATCACCACATTTTCAGTTAGCTAATGCACTAACAAGCCATGAAGGTGATGTAGATCATAAAAGACAGAAGCAGCACTACTGAGCCAGATGTAACAACTGCAAGTGCACAGGTTCTAAGAATCAAAAACCCAGAAAAATCATACTGATCAAATAAATAAACTTTTTCTATAAACTCTTTTTAAGAATACCATGAAAGATAATAAGAAAATGCACCGATTCTGTCTCTAAATATAAGTTTTATTAGAAGAAGGGTCATGTAGATAGCTTTAACGTTTTTATTTTTACACATAACAGTGCCCTTGTTCAATTAACAAGAAAACACAGTGGGAAGCAACTTTTTTCCTTTACTTCAGTATTATCTAGTAAATCTACATAATGTTATTGTATCCTACTGTATCCACTGAGCACCAAATAGGAACAAAAAGTATGACTCAGCAAATACCAGTTAGGATTTTTTCACAGTATTCAAACCACAAAGCCTGGTCACACTCCATTTCTTTTCTTTTAAATTATTTATACAGTGAATCACACTTTTAAGAAATAATCACAATAGAATACATTTATGACCTAACAGTCTAGTGCTCTTAGCAGCAAGTTATCCAGCTCAATGTCTTCCTATTGTTAAGATCCAAGTGCCTCTGAATCTTACTGTAAGAAAAAAAATAATGATCTGCTATAATTGTTTTTAATATATAGAATCATAGAATTATTTTGGTTGGAAAAACGGAGCTCAAGCAGTTGCGTATGTATCACTTGAACTCCATTTCCATTGCATAACTAGAATGCAAGTAGTCAATAAGCTTTTCCATCTAGACCTGGATATTACCTTTGAAATAATAAGCAATTACATGAAACATCCCATACCTAGCTTTCAAAAGCATCTAAAAATCTGTGAAAAAAGTTTTGAAGACAAACCATTTTAAAAAGTGTTAAAAAATAAAAAAAAACCCCAAACTTATCCTTATGAGTACAGAGTGCACAAACATTTCTCACTGTGCCCAGATTTGGGAAAGAGAGGCTGGTTTTCACAAGCAAGTCTGCAAATGCCTGACAAGCTTTCAGATGGCTTCTCTGCCCTTACCTAGAATAAAAAGCTGCCTCTACTAGTCACTTGGAGCTTCACTGCTCACAGTAGAAAGACCACTACTTTGACAAAATATCCAAACGTTCCATGGAAATGAAATGTTTCATTGTGAAATATTTTCTGAACATGGCATTCCAGAAAAGAGTTTAGTCACTTATTTGACTTAAGACACAACAGTCTGAAGCATTCTTGCAATAGCTAATGGGCTGGATCATATTGCAGGAGTGCTTCATTGCCTGATGCCAACTAGCTAAGGGGCTTACTTAGGGAAATATTTGCAATAACTTTTTTAAATGTCCAATTTGAAAGATGACCATAACAATGAGTACAAATAGCCTCAGGCTCATCTTATTTGAAATCTTGTTTCAGCAACTGCTATTGATGTTCTGTCATATTCATAACATGATCATACCATCATCTGCAGCAGCTTGGAATTTTTTATAAGCACTTATACTGCTCACTGACATGGTTAGCTCAGCTGATGTGCAGGTTACACTGCACAGTTCAGTGACCACATATACACTTATGTCACCCTTCACATGCTGCTTGCACTTTAATAGTAAAGGCAGTTACTTATTTCTACCATTTGTCATAACTGTATCCCGCTTTCCAGAATAGTCTTCTGAAAAAACAACTTGTGGCTTTAAGAACAAGTGCATTATCTCATCCTGAAGATCCAAACCTATGGATATGTTGTTTTTTTACAGCCACCTGGAAATACTGGAATGATATTCTGCCTGCAAACCGTTCTGAATAACATCCCAGCTAGCCTCTGCCTTTAAGGGGTTGTTTGCAGCTTGTTGAATAAAATGACAGGATGACAGCTGGCAGAGTATTTAGCGTTTTCATTAGAATCTTCAGGTTTTCTTCTCTCTTTTCAAAAGCATGAAAATTTAATGTGTCATCGACATTCCTCATAATAATTTTGCTTTGCTGAGATTAAATATCCTGATTAACTCATTCTCATCTCCACTTACGGATTGAAAAAGCTTTATTTAAGCATTTAGCCAGCAGTCTACTAAAAGGATTACAATGTACAATGCCAACACCAGGAGAATAATAGAGAGAAAAAAACAAACAAAACAAACAAATGCAAACAGAATTAAGAAAATCTGTCCTTTATTTTTTATTGCAGGTAATAGCAGAGGCAGCTCAAGCCTACAACCATGCCTTTTTCCTAAGGATGACTATTAGTTGCACTTCCAGTGATTTCATTTCAGCATACTTTTCTGTCCTCCCCTCCATCACTCCATAAGAATAATGTAAACTTTTAGAATTAAAACTACTTTCAAGTAACAGACACAAACAATTACCTGCCCCTTATTTTATAAAATATTCTTCTTTGTAGGAGAGGAAAATGATAGATTGAAAGAAAAGAGCAGTCAGATTCAATCTGACAGTTTTCAGGAACACAATTATAATTGGGGGTTTTACAGAACATCTAAAAGGTCCCTCTCTCACACCCTGGAAATCTGAAACAATTACATAAACAAATAAGTGACAATTAACAATCCATGGAGCACATAGCTGAATAGACTGAGTTCAAAAGGACATGAACACGTTATGGATTTCAGGGTGTTCAGCTGCCCCTCTTGTTACTGAAAAGCACAAGTGGACTTTTTGCAGCAGGGAGAGTGCAGGTGGGATAGAGCAGCCAGTGAGGAGGCTCTGGGAGATGGCATAAGCTAGGAGAGCCTTGCCTCCAAAATGAAAATATTTGTCCAATTACAGCAAGTCATCCTTTTTTAAAGGATAACAGAGAAGATAAAGAGTTCAAGACCTGTGCAATTGCTTTATGACATTCCAGAGGCCTGGCTCAGCTTCTGAAGACCATGCATGGAAGAGATTATCTGATTTGCAGGGTAGACTGACATGGTTTTATTAAATAGGATGGTGAACCTGCCTCTAACATTTTATTTTTTTCCAAAACAAAAGTACAATACAAAGAAAACATTATTTATTCTCATAACATAGTATTTATTCTCATAACAACTTTGGAAAATGATATCACTCTCTTCTGCAGAAAATAAAAACAATACAGATTTATTTTTATTCAAGAGATCTGCTCTTGCAGCTAGCTAAGATCTCCAGAGAAACATTGGATGAATAAATCATTATCCAATAGAAAGCCTCCTTATGGAAATTAGATAATTTTATAGGAATTTTTATGACAGCAGATTTGCACTTCAACAGAAGCATCCTGACTTTGATTTATTCGGGTAATCTGTATTTATTAAAGTTTCTTTTGTTTACCATTTAAATGAAATAATAGTTCTAGCCACTTACACTTTCTTTATGATGGAGGGTTTTGAAAAGCCTTTGCCATAGAGCCTATTTTCCTTCTGCTTTATCAAATATAGGTTTTACTCTAGCCTGTAAGACTAGCTGAATATAGCTAGAAACCAGGATTGTTATCGAGTGACTGGCACTAAATTTGTTAAAATACATCCAATTATAATAGTCTCAAAATAAAACCTTAACTGTTGAATTATAATTGTCTAGAGACTGAGTTTCAAGTGTAAATACCAACGAGATTACTTTATAAATACCTATTATTTAAATTTTTTGTCAATAGCTTAATAAAATGTCATCTATAAAGTTGTTGCCATGAAGACTACAGGTGACAAAAACATGAAGAGGTACATTATGAAATGTCAGAGAGGAACGGGAGCAGAAGTTAGGACAATATGTGGCGAAACGTAGGTAAGGTAACAAATGAAGTTCTACAGGACAGACTTAGTAAAAGCCCCTGTGAAAGGGCAGCTCTTGGGCTCAAGATGAAAGTCAGAAAAAAACGTTATCAGTGCAACCACATGGCCTGCCATGAAGAGCTCCTGTTCCATGTGACTCAACATGCTAAAAGACTGTCATCATCTGTTATATAGCATGGTTTTTAAAGGCAGCAAGCCCTAAGACTGAGAGTTTGAACTAGTCTCACCCCCTAAGAGCTGATTTCAGTCCAGGACTCCAGTCAATCGGGCTCTGAACAGTGAATGACAGAGGAGAGGTATATAAGTCAATACAGAAATACTAGAAGGGCATAGATTAAATTTAATGTGTGAACAAAATATGGAGAAAACTGTCTTTTTCATCCCTTATCTCTGTTTTGCAATCCGTAATCTGACACACTAAAGATGAAAAGAACAGGATTGAGAGGAGCAAAATTTACCATCAAAGCCACTAATCTACCATCAAGCACTGTCTCAAAGTCCACCAGGATATCAAGCTTTCACTGATCCTAAGAGGATGTAATCAAATGGAGACAAAGAGAGGAGATGGTATCCCCATCTCCATCATGTTTTGCCAAATGTTAATCACTGTATGAAACTCACATCCCTGCTACCAAATTTTTTTGCACGTCCTTTCCTTTTGTTCCCTTTTAGCTTTCTTTCAAAAGGGTCTGACAAGATTGTACCTTTTGTAACACTGTTGCAGACCTGTGACCAAAAAAAATAGCTACAACAAATCTTTAAACACTTCAGATGTTGCTATGGGTTTCCAATGTCTTGGAGTTTCTGATTGAGACAATGAATTGCACCTATCTTTCTTTACCAGTCAAGCTGCAGCTAAGAGCAGAATTTTCCTCCTTACTTGCATGTATCAGACATTAAAAAATGGGACACTGAGTGCAGACTCAGTTCAACAGCTTGAAAGAGCTACACTAAAGCAGAGAAGTACTAAGATGTAAAGAGCTGTTTCAATTTGGTACTTGTCTACAGAGAAAGTTTTGCTGGAATGTTATATACAGTTCTGATGCCTAGCTTTTAATAAAGGAAAAAATATTTAGGAATTAAAAAACCTTAAGATTTCAAATTAAAAATTTAAAAAATTTCTTATCCTAGAAGTGTAGCTAATGGACAAACTCATCATGGTGTACAGGGACCTGCATGGAGCACAGAATTTTATGGCAGAGAAAGCTCTTCAATGTGGTAAATAAAGACAGAACAAGGCTGAAATAATTGAACCTGAATCTAGGCATATTCACATGAAAAAGAGATATGTTTAGTATGGTAAGAGGCATTAATAGCTTGCCTGGGATTCTCCATCACTGTAGACTTTAAAATCTTTATTGGATCGGTTTAAACACTATCTAGTCTAATTCAAGCAAAGGTGTTGGATTTAAAGCCAGCATGCAGAAGAGTTCAATGGCTGATGTTAATGTGAGAGGTCAGACTAGATAATCACAGTAGTCATTTATAGCCCTAATATATACAAATCTATGACTTATTTCACACCTTAATTCTAAGACAAGGTCAAAAAGTTACAGAATAAATTAGCTTTTTTATATTGTCACATGACCATATGTTCCTATGCTTTCCATGCCAAAAAATGCATTCATTTGTTTAAAAATCTGCTTTCAAACTGTACATACAAGCTAAATCCCCCTCCTTGTTGCATGTGTTCATTCTAATTAACATCACAGAACATGGTCCACACAAAAAAAATCCATGCATGACTCATCATCTGAAAATAGGTGTTAAGATATGAAGAAAATAACAAGTCTAGGAAAACTACTGCATAATTCTGACATGAAGAATTAAGTTTTTTCATTCATTATCATCTGCCCTTTTGTCATTCCTAAAGTAAAAATGTAGAGATTAAATATTTATAAATAGAAATTTTGGAAAGGCCATAGTAACTAGGTATACATTGCAATTAATTATTCCTATCACTTTCACGTATGCATACACTAACATAAGTATCATAAACTTTTATTAATTTTAAATTACATATTTTAGACAGCCAGGTAGAAACTCATGTAAGAAAAATTAACTGAGAACTTTTGAATCCCAGGTCACTGTTTTGCAAGTTGTTGGAGTCTGGGTGACCATTCTTGGACACCACTATTATGGATTTGCTCAGTTCTTACACCCATTTGATATTAGAGATATTTATTTCCCTTTAAGAAAAAGGAGGCTAAGCTTGCTGGACCTTTGGTACAACTCTATACATTCTCCTGTTCTTATGCCCAAATATCTTCATGAGCTGGTGTATACAGGCATAGATATATCTTACAGTATTACTGGTCTATCCTTCCTAGCTTTTGCAAACATTTTCTGCAGCTATTTATGTAGATTTTTTTTTCCATGTTTTTATAAGCTATTTTTTCATTTACTTGAGTGAAGATCATGAAGGATTGCAGCCTGTGGGAAGGACTCATATTGGAGAAGTTTGTGGAGGACTTCCTCCAGGCAAAGCTTCTAAGTACGAATAAAGTTAAATTAACTAAATATAACATTAATATAATTCTTTCTGAGACACGCTCTGTGACTCGGGTTCCTTTGGATTATGAAAGACTATGAAGATTCCAGGGCATTTTGATGTGACTATTGCAACATGACAAAACAGTCTTATCTATTATCCCATACATGGTAGAACATTTATATCTGTAGGAACAGTTTGAATCCTGTGCATTTTGGAAATATTTGCAACCTGTACCTTTGTGTTCATTAGTAGAATGCTTATCTTTAAGTCAGATGTCTTTGTAATACAAATATTTAAAAGTAAACACAACTCTCACTGAATACACATGGAACAGCAAAAGAAAACATGAGGATAATATACAAACTCATGTAAGTTATGAAGTAGTACCTTGTTTGAGCTGAAGTCAGTCAATCTCTGGTTGACTTTTCCATACTACAGTTTCTTTCCACAGAACCTAAAAAAAACAACAAAAAAGACTATTCTTTAAAAGCATTTCCCTTGAGGACTGTAAGAAGTATGCTTAGCTAATATTAGGAACTATACTATTTTTTTCTTCCATGGTTTTATCATTGTTTATAACACCAATATCTATACTTTAAAAGCTGCAAATAAAGTAAGTGTAAAAGAAGCCTGGAAAAAATTACCTGTTGAGTAATTTCATGAAAGGGAAAGTTTTAAAAGCCTTACACAATTCTTCTAAAACAACACAGGTATGTATTGCCATTCTCTTCCTGTCAAGAAGAATTTAAGAATAGGGATATGCTACAATACCAGTTAGAGAACCAGAATTCCTTATTTGAGGTATAGCATTTTAATTGTGTTAACAAAAGCAGGAGCAAATCCAGGCAGATGTAGAGCCTGAAACAAAATTTTGTACTGTAGGGTATCAGAAGCTCTTTAAAAATTAACCTAGTCTCTTCTGAAATTACTGCTGTCCCAAAAG
Organism: Antrostomus carolinensis; assembly: GCF_000700745.2. Classification (NCBI taxonomy): domain Eukaryota; kingdom Metazoa; phylum Chordata; class Aves; order Caprimulgiformes; family Caprimulgidae; genus Antrostomus; species Antrostomus carolinensis. Next base: position 8,953 of record NW_010308104.1, read on the forward strand.
GTCAATAACAAACTGCATATTATCACCACCACTTACTTTAATTAAACCAGACTTTCTCTCTCACATTAGCACTAATAAGGTCTTGTTAAATCAATTTGGAAAGATATTAAAAAAACACACCTCTTTATCAACTTAATTTTACAGTGGGATAACACATTCATTCAAAAAGCACACCTCCAAATTTACGATGGAAAATAAGGGCAGCTAGAGTCTCTATACAAGATGAAAAAGTCAGTGAAAAGCAAAGGAGAGAAAATGTTTAAGATTAATTGCAACCCTGATGAGATTTTATTTGTGGTTGACAAAGGCAATAGGGTTAGATCAGTCCTTGCCTTTGTGTACTTTGTTTCTAGCCTCTCTTAACAACTGGTCAATCTAGAAGAACAGGCCTGAAACTGCATTATGGAAAGTTCTGGAGCACTTTTACATCTATTTTGGTCAAATTCTATAGAAGGTTATGTCTGCTATACGTTCTGATCAGTCTTATGAACCAACTACAGACATCTTGCCACCTCCATAGTTGTCTAATGTGAAAGATGTGCAAGCTACTACAAAACGTCCAGATTCCCCCTCTAGTTTAGCAATGGATCCCTGTGATTGTGAGAAGGGGAAAGGGCCTCAGAAGCGTGTAACTGGAATAGAGTGACCCTTACAAAGAAAATGGTAATTTTGTCTTGTCCAGACTGGCTGCTTCTAGCTCTCTGACTGATCCAACACATCTAAAGACATCCAAATTTTGAAAAAGAGCCAAAAAAACCCCACTAACTCAGTGCAACCTGGTTAGAAAACCAAGACTCAAAAAGAACATTTTCTTCTGCCCTATGATGGATACTGCTTATGAAAAACTTGGCCTGAGAAACATGGTCTTATAGCAATACAAATGCTTTTCAGTGGAAAGTAAAGCCAGTCAGAATTGAAATGCTTTTGCACATTTTATGAAGAATTCCTAAAAATCTGCCCACTACAGTGAAAAAAAAAAAGTAAAAATCATGCTTCTTCACAGTATATTTCTCAGAAACACACAACTCTGTCATAGCTACGTCTTAAGCAAGCAGGTAGGACAAGTTGAATTCCCAATCAGTATTTTCACATACACCAGTTCCAAAATTCTTCCTATTGGAGGAGCCAAAGGATACAAGCCACCCACTGCACAGAGAATTATGCCTCAGACCATCAGCAAGAGGCCTCAAAAATAAACACTAGCCTTCTGTAAGTCAGATTTTCACAAACCAGTAACAGCCAGTGGCACAGGTTCATTCTGGTAAAAGCAACTGGAAGAAGGGGTTGTCAATCCTTATGAGCAGGAATAAAATTTTTCCTATAATCTTTTCATAAGAGTCTCTCAGCATTTCACGTTGTTCTGGTCAACTTGCAACTATTGCTGAAATTAATCTGTGGCTTTGGAAAGATTACTCGCAGATTAGGCTTCTCTTATTTCACCAGAAATGAAGACAGTCAAATTCTTGCATTCCTTCTAGAGCCCCCTATCCTCGCCATTTAACTCTCCTGACAAGACCAGAGATGCGACAACATTTATGTGCTTGCACAGCTAATAATTGTAGCTTGGCTTTAGAACACAATACATTTTTCTGAGATCAGAATTCTGTTATTAGAGAATTGAGGCATAGCTTCATGTTTTTAATTTGAGAAGACCACCATGAATAGATACAAATGTTTATGAACCAGCAGAATCCACAATATTCAAATTCTAGAAAGAGAATGACCTTGTAAAACAGACAGATTCTTTGAGACCGAGTTGATTGCGTTACTACTTTTACTAACAAAAGTAGTAGATGGAGGTCCTTAGCAGATTTAAAATATGTGGCTTTTAGAGATTTAAAACTATGTTGCATAAATTGACTCTCAATTAATTCTTATCAGGTTGGAGATGAGGTCTACTGTACAGAGTAAAAAATGGTTTAAGTGCAAGCAAAAGATAATAAGTGACAAGTGTATGAGGTTTGGAGTCATCATTGCTAGTCCTATTTAGTACTTCTAATAAACATCAGGAAGAAAATAAAAAGCACGATAATGAAGTCTCCAGATTAGAGGGATTTGAAACATGAGCAGAAATTACCAGCAAAGCGTGATTTGGAAAGTCACAGGCTAAGACTGGAACAAAATAATCCAAATAGCTGGCCTACACATTTACAGTAGTAGGGAAAACTGCAACTTCATAATGTAATAAAGCAGTATATGTGTATGTATATATATGTATTCCTATATAGAGAGACATATACGTGCATACTATTTGTATATGTACTGTGACCATATACAGGCAGGAATTCTCTAATTGGCTACATCTAATAGGAAAACAGATATTTTCAAGACAGCATTTGGAAATTTCTCAAAACTTATTTTGTTCTTTAATTTATAAAAATAAAAAACATGAAAAACAGATCAGTTTGCAAAAGCAGATTAAATGAGCTGGACACATTTTGTCAGCTACAGAATAACTCAACAAAAATGGTGCACCAGCCTTTGGCTATATGAAGAGACTCTTAGTAGCAGACAATTATAAAAACTATTTCCCAGACTAATTAAGGCAGGGAACTTAAAAAAAACCACAATACTATTCAACTATAATCTGCTCTTAACAACAAAATATTTTCCCAAATGAAATTGCAACATTTTTTAACACAAGCCAGCCAACACAGAGTGAGTGCAAAAGATGAGATGGCATCTGTCACTAGCACTTAGACTGATTTATTTCACAGGTCTGCCCGTTAATAAATTAATTCTTGCAAAGACATTAATTTACTTATTGACTAGTATCTATTTAGTAACAATAATATTTGTTTGCCTAGTGAAATGTTGGCTCTTTAGTCCTTTAAAATACGCATCAGTACTGTTAACTCTCTGAAGGAACAAAGAGCAGTTAAGCCTAAATTATTCCTAAATGTAAAGACAGAAAGAGATACACAGGAGTTTTCTTTGTGAGCAGTATTTCAAATGTTGCATGTATGCAGATACAACAACATAAAACTTGCACTGCCTCAAGTATCTTAATACAAGTAGCTTTTTCTCCCCCACTGTACTTCTTGAAGAAGTTCGATTTTAATTATTTCACACTTCCTGCTTTTTTATTCACCTATTATAAACATGAAAACTGAAAAGGGGAATGGAGAGGACTTGTTAACTATCAGAAACAGTAATCCCACAAGTTTAGTGCATGGTGATAAATACAGAGGTAAAGTAATTCAACTCTATAGACTAAGGCACAGCATAGTAAAATCTCACAAATAAGATTTAGTCAAATAGGATAGAAAATGTGAAACTAGAACTGCTACAGAAGTCTGTTATGTTTTGCAGTTAAAGCAAAATAGAGTTCACCTGGCTTTTCAGAGAATTATCCATCAAAAAAACAATTAAAGAGGTAAATCACAGCAACTCATTTTTACACATTTAAACAAAGTACTACTTATACCCAGTTAACTGGTACAAATGCCACTCCTGAAAAGCTCTCGTCATGATGCAACTTGCTTATATCCACCAGACCCGTTGAAGAAGCCTGCTTCTGTCCTTCAGGGTCAGGAAAGCTAAACCATGCAGCAGGTTTACAAACTGTGCCCCAATGTTATAATAATGCAACCACAAGAAACAGTTATTTGTTATAATATTACTACTCTGACTTTTAAAATTCTCATATGTAAAAAGCATACAAGCAACATTATTAGAAGAGAGCACAAAGTTTAATAATTTTCCCTTTAAAAAAAATCTAATTACAGTAGATTTTTGGCAAGATATAATTAATCCTTTCTTCTTCTGACTAATATTGAAAAGTAATTAAAAGAAAAAGACCAAAGATCAGTAAGAGAAAGAGGTAGTGTGGTAGAATCAGTAGGTAGAAACCCAGATTTTTACAGGATCACAGACATTAGATTCACATAAAGATTCAGGGCCAGTTCCAAACATGGGATTTGAACCCACATCCCAGACTCTTGTGTCTGCTATACTAGTGAATCCTACTACTCATGTAGACTTACCACAGGGTTTTGCCAATAAAACAGTGATAAAGCTTTGGGGCCCAAGTTGGTTCACGCTCCAAGAATGAGCAAGGGCACAGTTTGTCCTTGCTTCTGAAACATGACTCTGCCTCTGACTGCATGGGCATGCTCCAAATGACCTCCAGAGAACTTGCATACTGAAATCAAGGTTGTTGGTTTAGCTGGGGAGTCAAGCCACTCAGCATTACTCACTGCAGTGCTAAGCATCTTTAATTCTCACCCTTAATTCCCCTTCACTGTTATAGTTATTTCTATTGGTTGCCTTGAGTTCATGATTAATCTAGGCAGAGTAATTAGAAATTTCATAGGATGAGATCTCCAGATCTCCAGTTGCTCTAAAGACACTGAAAGCAGACTCTTCATATGCCACATGTGCTCACATGTGTCAAAAGGTACATGTGGAAAAAAAACCAAACCACCAAGTAAAACAGTTAATAAAATTTTAAGCAGTAAAAAACTGAGTTAACATACCAGAGTTCTGTTTCAAACGCATTTTAAGCTAAAAAAGTCATTTCTGTATTTATAAGTGACATGATTTAAACTAATAAAAGGAAAAAAAAAAACATCAAAGAAGCTACACTAACTCAAGAAACAAAACCATCTGTAAGCAGCATTCAGATAATGAGGATCCTGTTCAGGTGGGGATCACTTGGTTTATTGTGGAATAAGAACACAATCCCTGTAAGAGCTTGGGGACAAAAAATATAAAACCAAAATCAAAAAATGAATCCTAGAAGCCTGATGTTTCTGGTGTATCACACAATTTCTGTGCACAGTGCTCAATTTGAAAAGGAAACCCGACTCCAAATTGCATATACTGAAAATATATTAGAATCTGGAGAAGTAATTAGAGGCTAGCTAAGAGAGGCTGATCAGACTCAGATAATACCTTCCCCATCTTGTA